>NC_134456.1:123865937-124043437 GCF_047948215.1 Lycorma delicatula
TGGGATATATCTGTTGACATTCTTAAGTATCAAGGACGTAAAAGAAGAATATTGGTCGAGGATGTTCGCTCCATCGTCATACTGAGATTGGAATGCTTTATGGTATCCGTTCCAATCTGCCTTTTTAACAATCCATCTCCGTGGCCTTCTTTTAATCTCGCAGTCTACACCGAAACTAATAATAATTGGTCTATGATCACTGCCGTGAAAGTCATCACAAACCAACCAATTAAAATGAGGGAGCACATTCGGTGAGCATATGGAAAGATCAAGGTTAGATACAGTACCAGTTGATAAGGACATGAATGTATGTGATCCATTATTCAGTAGGCAAAGGTCAAAGTCTTGTCTCAATCTGTTTATCATATTTCCTCGAGTGGAGCAGAAGGTTGAGCCCCAGGAAATATGATGGGCATTGAAGTCTCCTACTATTAACGATGGAGATGGTATTTGTGTAAGGAGATTTGAGACATCTAAAGCACTGAACTCAGTGTTCGGTGAGAGATACAGATTGCAGATATGCAATTTGAAGGAAATAGAGATCTTTACTGCAATAGCAGGAATGACAGTGGTTAGTTGAATTCTTGTAGCCGATACCCCATTCTTCATGAAAATCGCTACTCCACCACTTTCCCTACTGTCTACTAGGCAGTCGTATCTCTCGCAGAAGTATCCTCTAAGTGTAATTCGGTCATGTTGTAGAAGGTGAGTTTCTTGGAAACACATGATTAGTGGATCATGTGTGTGCGCTAGTACTCTAATATCTTCAATGCGGGACCGAATACCTCTAACATTCCACTGAATAATGTTCATAAGTGTAAAAAATAAATAAAATAAATTTCGGAAATTATATAAAAATTAGTTGTATGTGATTCGGTTTTTCTTTTTTGTATTTTTTATTTTAAAGAACTCCGATGCCCTAGGGTCGGGTGGTTCTTCAACCATATCCTCCAGTATATGAGGTGATGGTGGAGGAGATTTATTTGAATGGGATGTTGTAGTTGACATCCCAGAGGAGATAGTTATATTGGTTCCCTTTATGGAGAGCTTATTAGGTGGCTTACTGCCAGCTGTGATAGTCGCTATTCGTGGCGGTACGACTTTGGGAATAGGAACTTTCGTATGTATCATACTGTTTGATTGACTAGCTACGACGGAGGACTTTTTATTCATTTTTGTCAGCTCTGAGATAGTGGCTGTAAGTGAAGCTACTTGATCAGATAGCATCTGAAAACAAGTTTTTTAAGTTCATTGCAGGATCCGCACTGCTGATTATTAGCATTTGTAGGAATTTGTTTAGATGTAGCGGTGGCAAAAGATACGTCTGGTTTAACCAGGTTCCGTGAATTGTTTATCTTTTTATATTCTCTACGTGCAGCCGGAAAAGATAGTTTTTGCTCCGTACAGATTTTGAGAATTGCCTTTTCTTCTTTAAAAGTTGGGCAATCTCGGGAGCGAGCTGTATGTGGACCACTGCAGTTTGCGCATTTTTCTCTCTCTTCGCAGTTAGTGTCATTGTGACCTTCTTTAGCACATCGAGCACAGATCTCGGTTTTTGTACAAGATGTTGTAGTGTGACCAAAACCTTGACATCTAAAACATCGCCGTGGGTTGGGTATGAATGGTCGTACCCGAACCGAGAGGTAACCCACTTTAATCTTCTCTGGTGGAACAGGGAGATTGAATGTTAATATAAGAGACGGTGTCGGTTCTTCTGTTCCGTTCTGCCGTCTCATTATACGTTTCACTTCTACAACATCTTGGTGGCTAAGCTCGTCAACTATTTCATCGATATGTATATCTAAGAGGTCTCGACAAAAAATTACACCCCTGCTCGTATTTAAAGTTTTGTGGCTTTCAGCACTTATATTTATACCACCCATATTACGGAGACGTAAGATTGATCGACTCTGTTCGTCGTTGAATGTTTCAACCAGAATCGATCCGTCGCGTAATTTCCTGATATTCTTCGGGGAGCCACTTGCACTTGTTATGGTTTTGTTTATTAAAAACGGTGAGACCTTTTGAAGGGAGCCACCTTCCTGACTATTTCTGAGAACAACGAATCTAATATTTTTATATTTTGATTCTAAGAAATTCTCTTTTGTAGGACTTTTATCCTCGTCAGACGAAGCTGATCGAGGTCTCTTCGCAAGACTTAAATTGGTGGTTTTTTCAGATGGACCACCAACCATCATTGTGTTTGTTATTGGAACTGAAATTTTGGTCCCACGAGTACCGGCGAAAAATGGACCATTCCAGCAGAGCGCACGCGTACTGGAGCTAGAGCTAAATACAACTGGGTTCGCCCTGGTGCCCAGAGGACATCGTTCGAGACTCACTACGTAGAGCCATTCACCCATCGGCACGATTTGTTCCCACCTTGGGTTACGGTTGCGTTTCGTAAGATGTCGCAACACCACCGAGTGTAAATGTAAGAAATATCAGTGTAGGTTGTTGTTGTGTAATTGTGTAAGTGTGTATGTTGTAATTTATGTAGTGTTCTTGGTGTAGTATATGTGTATAATGTAAAGTGTTCTGCAACTCACTGTATAGTGGGAAGAAAAACTGCGGAGGCTAGGCCCGTGGGGATGCCAACCCCCAAAGTCTTAAAGAATAAGACTCCCCGTCGGGGAAGTTACATTTGATAATTTTCTAACAAATGTAGAACAGAATAATACAATATAATATATAAATGTATATGCAGTAGCAAACAAATTAAACCAAACAAAGGGAATTTTTGTTCTGTTGCAGAAATTTTTACTCTGTGGCAGACTGCTTGCCGTTTGGTGTTTCGGGATGTTGTTAGTTCACATACAAACAGAATTATTAGTTTTTGTGCTTTTATAATTCATTGTCAATTAGTTTTCGGTGACATTGTGAGCTTCTGTTTTGTTTGTTAATTATTTCTAGTTAATACAATGGATATAACCCCACGAAAGCGGTCAGAAATTGTTGCTTGCCAGTGAGTAGTGGGGTTAGGTACTGTAAATGAAATCGTGAAAAGATTTAGGGAAACACGTTCCGTCTCTCCAAACAGAAAAGGAAAATTTGGATGGAAAAGAAAAACCACACCTACACAGGATTGATTACTAATAAGAAAAAGCAAAATTAATCCACAATATCAGCTGTTGACCTTAATAGGGGGACTTGAGAGCCAATGGGACTAATGTTTCTGATATGAAAGTTCATAGAAGATTGCTGGCATGAGAACGATTGCTCAGAAATGTAAAAAGCAGTTACCAACACAGGTTATGAAGACAAAAAGACTTCAATGGGCAAAGGAACAAAGAATAGACTATTGAGATATAGAAAAAAGTTGTTTTTTCAGATGAGACTCATTTCTTTGTCCAAGGAGAGAGAGTAGCCTACATTTGTTAAGTCAGCAGGTAAGAAGGCTACTAGGCCAGCACAGCTGCAACAAGCTCCCAAACACCCAGTCAAAAAGATGTTTTGGGGGTGTTTTACACATAAAGGGCCAGAAGCACTTATGCCTGGGGATGGGATGATGAAATCAGACCAATACATTAACATATGCCAAAGAAAAATAGTCTCACTTATGCAGAAGAACCCAGAACTCATTTTCTAACAGGACCTTGAACCATGTCACACATCAAAGAAAGCAAAAGATTTCTTCAAAAACCACAAAATGTGAGTGTTCTCGTGGCTAGGGAACTCCGCTCACCTGAATCCCATTGAAAATTTATTGGCCACACTAAAAAGAGGACAGAAAAATGAATTGTAGCACAAAAACTGACCTTATTAGTTCAGTGGTACGGTTTGGTTTCAAGATGAAGCAATAAAAAATCACTGTTCTACCTTAGTGGAATCAATGCCAAAGAGGATTAATAATCAAAAACAAAGGATACAGGACACAAACTATTAAATCTGAGTAAGTTTTGACTATTAAACATTTTATCTTTTAAAAATAAAATTGAACAAGATAAAATGATCTGTGAAAAGGTAAGTATAAAATTGCTTTTTTAATAAATTGGCTTATTCCAGCATCCTGAGAGATTTATATATCCAAATAAAATGTTCTAATCCTAAACATGTTCAGTAATCAACAATGCATACTGAACTGAATAAATTTAGCATATAAAATTAACAAAGAAAAAAAGATATAATAAAATTAATTAAAAAATAAACAATACTTATGGAATGCTTTAAAATGAGTATTACTACCAGGGAGATTATTATCGCCCATTTCCCATGAATACTGCTGCCATGAGGATAAAGGAATGCAAAAATTTAAATTAAAAAATGGTCATATTGGAATCTTAAGTCTTACTATGTTCAAGCTGTTTTACTTTAGGTATCTAGTGGTGTTCTTTGGTGGTTGGGTTTCAATTAACCACACATCTCAGGAATGGTTAAACTGAGAATGTACAAGACTACACTTAATTTACACTCATACATATCATCCTCATTCATCCTCTGAAGAATTATCTAAATAGTAGTTACCGGAGGCTAAACAGGAAAAAGAAAGAAAGTACGTACAGAATACCTACATTTCATTTTTTTGAAAACACCATAAAATTTTAAATCATAATTTGTATAAATAATTAACAATATAAAAATGAAATTAATGAAAAATATTCTGAAAATGAAGCAGTTCTCCAACTGCTCTTCCTCAGACTCACAAAGCAGAAAGTTTGCCAAGAGATAAGAATAAAGGACAGTTGTAGGGAGCATTCCACTTGATGCACGACTCCTTCAGTATAGTCCCTGTTCAAATAACATAGTCATTTCAAATAACAACTAGTTATGATTCATCACAACTATAACAGCTTATTTACTTGGTCACGTAAAATGACTAATTATGTCATGTTTGTTTTGATTCTTATTTACATTGCCGTAAATAAATTACAAATACGGTCATAAAATATAACAGAAACTAAAATTTGCTTGATAATTAAAACTTAGAAATAATACTTAGTCATTGCTGAAACGTTCCCTACTGCCTATTTCATCAAATGTTCGCATATTGCAATTTTTATATCAGTTCAGTTTGTTCTACACAACTGTCAGCTTCAGTAACTTGCAAGCATTTGTCCATCTTTTCACTATGATAAGAGCAAAATTACAACAGTTAAATTTTTGTGCCTAATTTTAAGCTATGTATTATTTGTGAATTAATGTTGTCTGATATTATATTTGAATAGTTTGGTCAGAAAGTGAAATTTAAAATATCAAAAATTGGGGGAAGGAACTACACTACTCCTTAGTCAATTCCATGAAATTGAGGTTAATGTCGTAAAGTTCATGACAAAGGAGGCAAAGAAATATGACTTTATAGTTGACCCTGAAAAAATTATAGAATGTGTTAGTTCAGCCACTGGTTTCTCGAACAGGTATACCACTCACATAAAAAATGAATAAAAGAAAATTGCAGCAGGTACATCAGCATCTTTATCCACCAAGAATAACTTCTCAAGGGCCAAATCCTGTCACAGGGCTTGATGATTTTAATATCCATGATTTATGTAAAACAATCAACCACTTTTACATTTCATAAAAATGTTTACCTTCTTTTAATAGAATACTCAAAAAACTGAAAAATGATGTGTTTCACAATTCGAGTCGATCATTAATCGGATTTTTGAAGCAATAGGGTTTAAATAACTGGAATTCTGTCAAGAAGTCCATATTGGTTGAACGGTTTGATATTCGGTACCAAAGATTTATGTTATTTATAAAAAATTTCTGAATTCGGAAAGCAAATCAAGCAATAGTTTTTGAAAATGTGATGTACATTCATAATAACTATTTGCAAAAAAAAAAAATGTGGGTTGGAAAATTTAATACAGCAGAATGTTTGAAGAAATATATTGGTAAAGGAGACAGGACAATAATTTTGAATGTAGAAGGAATGATGGGAAATTGTCTGACTATGTGGAAATAAAAGTGGTATAACAGGAAATTACCACCATGATATTTACTATGCTAACTTCTCTAAATGGGTTCAAAATAAATTACTTCATAAACTACCTGAAAACTGTAACTGTGATAGATAATATGCCTTATCACAATGTATAAGTCCTAATTCCAATAGTAGAAAAGAAATTATGGTAAACTGGCTTTGGTTTAATAGAATTCCAATACCTCAAAATGCCTTGAAAGTGCAGTTGTATAATAATATCGAGGAAAACAAAAAGCGCTGCAAGAAATATGTCATTAACGAAATAGCAAAAGAAAAATAACATGATGTTTAACACTGCCTTCCTACCACCCCTGACTAAATCCCACTTAACTGATGTGGGTAAATGTGAAAAAGTTGTTGGAAAGCACAACGTAACTTTCATACAGTAAGACATTGTTAATCTTTGTAGGGGTAAATTTAGTTCTATTGGGCCTGAACAATGGAAACAAAAAATTCATAATTGCTTACGATGTGAAGATAATTATATAGCCCAACTAGATATTTTAGAAGATGCAGTGGAATCTTTTATATGTATAGACGAAAATAAAGAAAGTGATGCAGATGACAGCGATCTGGATACTTATACTAAGCTGTGAGTGGAGTAGAGGAGATGTGGTATTTGTCTGGAGTTATTTTTTTTAAATATTGTTAGAAATTAAATCAGAAATATTTCAGAAATGCACTGGACTAAATTCTTACAGTATAAGACACAATGCTAAATTTTCCAATTAAACAAGATAAATAAGCCTATTATAAAATAAGATATATATTAAAAATTAAAGTAAAATATTACATGTAGGTTTTTCAGTTTAAAACATAATTATTAACATGACAACCACTTCACCGATGGTGGAAAAGATCTACTAACTATTGAATTGGCCTGTACGCATCCTATTTCTCCTCACTCCAAGTGAAATGCCTACAGTATTACAATGCTATGCCTTTGCTTTGTTACTTAACAAAAACATGATCAAATTTAATTAAAAGCACAAATATATTAGTACCTCCGGTTAAGTAATCTATAAGAAACAGCTTTTAGCTGTTTCTTATAGATGAAAACATCTTATTTAAAGATAAGAAACAGCTTTTAGCTGTTTCTTATCTTTATTGTAAATTATATTTATTGTAAAGATAATAAATCCCCAAATCTGACAATAACTTTGGAGGAATGCTCTAAAAGTAAGTAATCCAATTTTCTCATTCGTGTCCAGTAATATTTTTCATTTTCAACCACCCAGGAAAAAATTTACAAAAATTATAAAGTGAAATATGAGTATAAAATTGATTCTTTAGAGGATGGACGAGAAAATAAATGAGCTAAAAATGTATTTAACTAAAATAACAGTTAGGAATATATATGTCTAGGAAAGAATACGAGTATCCTGAAAAATCCAAGAAATTTTATTGTATATTGTTTCTTGAATAATATATATATGAAATAAAATTGAAATAGCGTTAACATATAGTAATAATACATTTTTAAATCTAAAAACAGAAAAATTTTCAAAAAAAAGGTTCAAATTCAGAGCAGAAATATAAATGAAATTCCAAAAAACAAATGTACAGTAATTTTGAGCAATTACTTCATCAACTTTATTTTTAGTCATACTTTAATACACCATAGTAAATAAGCTTTCAATAAAAAAAAACACAAGATCTCAATATCAGGAAGCAGGTGACTCATGCTAGGTCAAATTGCACGCCACATTATCAGTACTCCAGTCAATTAGCTATCAGTTTTGTGAGTTATTGAGACCTGTTCAGATGCTAATGTTCTGCGGAGAGAGGTTAGGGATAAATTACCAAGGTATAACAAGAATACTTTATACCTTTCGTACAACAGTTGACTGAATCTATGTTTAAATGGAAATATAGTCACTACAAACAGACTATAAAATATGTTCTCTAATGTTAGCCACATCTAAAACAGATAATCACCTTAACACAGAGTGCAGTTAGTCATCTTCAACAGCTGATGGGAGTCCATCTTTAACTATATTAAGGCAAGTTTATGGTTTATTCCTCTCTGCATAAAACTCTAATCTTAACCTCAACTCTAACCCTAAACTCTCCCTCTGGATTAGCATCTGAACAGGTCCCCATAACTCACAAAAGCGATTGCTAATTGACTAATGCATCAGTAACACAATGCACACTTGGACCTTGCTTAGGTAATCTGCTGTCCAAACCTGCTTTCCAAAATTTAGATCTTGAGTTTTTCTAATTTTATCTAGTATGGTACAATAAAGTACAAGAAAAATTTGATTTAACTGCTCACAACTACAAAAATGTGCATTACAAAACTTTAATTTTTAAAATGCAAAAATATGATAAGTTCTTACAACATATTACTACAGTACAATACAGGATTTTATCTGTCGCCAAGGTAAAAAATCGAATAAATTCAGTCATGCAACTGAAAAACACCATACGGGACTTAAATATTACATTATATTTTTTTCCCCAAGTAAAATAATTAAAATTAAAAAAGGACAAAAATGTTGAGTAATATATTACACTGAAACAGTTAGTTTTTCTAGAAGGTAAGAGGAAGGGTGGGGGTATGTTTGCCAACAACCAAATAACAGTGTGACAAACTAAAATTTTTGTGACGCCTACTAAGAGTATATTGCTCCATAAAAGGAAATAAAAAAACATATACATTCCAAGTCAGTTAGTGGGCAGATTCACAGGCAGTACTTTAGGCAATAGTGGAGCTTAATTTAATATAGGCTGGATCACATTAAGAAAGATCTAACTTAACATCACCTCAAAAAAAATCTGAATGTCATGTATCTTACCAAAATCTGTGGAAAGAGATTTATGCATTATACTATAGGTTAACCATAACCTTGTAAACCCAACCTTACCCCAATATACAGAAATTATCAACACTACTGTAAACACTTAAATTAGACAAACCAGTGAAATAAGTAAAAATGCCCTTTTTTTCTTTTTTGACAAAATCTACACACAAAAAACATTCACAAGAAAATATTAGAGAAACTACAACACTAATTCATAAAATTAACATTAAGACTAGATAATCAGTGCCTTTTGTCAGCAACTGATGTCAAGGCAATTTCTAAACCTACAGGTAAAAAAGGGAAATATACTTTCAAAGCAAAAAAAGAATGAGCAGCAAAACACACTTTTATCAAATATTGGCACCAATGATTATTTCTTTAAATAACTTATTTCTTGGTTTCTTTTTAACAATACAAGAATGCTATTTGATTAAATGACTCAAACTGAAAGAATAATGATAGAGTAAGTCTCCATATCACAACAACATAAATTCAACTCAACTTGCATCTAATTCATTGCAGTCAGTTACCTGGTTCTTTCTGTGATTCATTGTGATATCGGTTTAATTTCGCTAGACATTTAACATGAATATTTGGAATTTGCTGACAAATGAGCAAAATGTCATTGATTTCTTGCATCTGCAGGGCATTAGATCAGGAACCAGTACAGTACAGGTGGCAATGAACATGCTGTGCATCTTTATGAAACTCGAATGTTGTATGCAAACATACAGTCTAGTCGAAAGTCAATAGGCATGTCAGCATATGGCTGAAAAATTCTAACCTCAGCTCACAACCACCATGTTTTTTATTTGGTTATAAGGCCACATTGACTTGAAGGGAACAAATGAATTTGATAAACATCCAATTTTTTTTTATTGAAATACATCATTGGTGATGTCTTAAATGTGAAGATAGCTACTACCAGTTATTCACAAAGTTCATTTACCTTGTGGATTTGCAAGTGATGTGGACAAGGTTCATTATGGCAAGTAGCCACATATTATGTACATTTCTGCTAGTTCTTTCTTAAATGGCAGTGTTAAGTTATGTGTAATAATACCTGGCAAGTACGTACTGGTTGTAAGTTCACAAATACTTTTTTTATATAGCTTCCACTATGTTAATAAAATTTACATAAAATTCTACACTATAGTGTTCAACCTAAAAATATGAGGTTTGATAAAAAAAAATTCACTACTTCAGTGGGAAAAATATTAAAACATAAAAAATAGATAAACATAATAAAAAATGCATTTGCCAATACTAACACAAATTTAAATTTTACTGCTACCGAACTAATTTAATTTCTACTAATACCAGCTTTACTAATAATTTTTTTCTTGCCATTAAGCATTTCATTAATACTTAATGGAATGTTGTTTACAATATTAATATAATTTACAATTTTCATTAACCCCGTTACAAAAACAGGCCTTTTAATAAATAAAATGGCGAATTGAAATCATCTAAATCGTTACATAATCAGCTTTCGATTATGTAAGTTTTTTATGTGGTTTTTACATTCCGCCACATAAAAAACCAGTCTCACGAACAAATTCTAAATCGTTTAACATCAGTACGTGAAGTGATACTTTAATATGATAAAATATTACACGACTTTATATTGTATCTGATTAGCAGCTAACATAAACTCAATCCCATAAAAAACCTGTGGAAGAAAATTCTAACATTTTGAAGAGTCGTTTAAAAATTACCCAAGTTTTTTTATACATGTTACTTCGTTTACTTACCATGACCTCAAAAAACAAAAATTATTAAAATACTTCAACAATATACATCCTTTCTAACCACAAAAGAAAAGCTATAAATAACATAAAGTATGATTAATTGTTTAAAGTAAAATTCAACACCTTCAAGAACCTACCAACAAAATGACGGACGCAAGTCACTGTGTCGTAATGGATCAGTGATGCCAAAACCTTTTTCTGTAATCTTTTTCTTTTCAATGATAAAACGTTAAATAAAATGTAAGCACACAAGTAGAATGTATAAAATTCTTATCTAAGTAATTAAAAAATTATAATTTTAAATTTACTTTAATGATCAGATTTTCTGTAATATATGTACGATTAATAACCATTAGTAATTAAAATATTTTAAAGTTGAAACACATTCATGAAAAGAAATTCGTTGAAATTAGTAGCAAGAAAATTACCGTAACTGAAGCTTTCAAACGGTAAATATTTATAGAAAACCTCCAAATTGTAGGAGCATCACTATGCGTTATCTGCGATCAATCATTATTGGACCAGCGTTTATGAGGTAAATAGATGGATGTAACTTGATGAGTACGAAGGATTTTTTTGCTGAATTATTGTGAATGTTTATTTTACAACAAAAGTTAAAAAAAATTATGTCTGTACACTTGTTTAGTGTATTTTGATTAGTCACTAGATATTAAACTGACAGGTCTAAGAAATTTAAATAAAGATTACGAAACAGATTAAAAATGAACCACTGAAAATATTTTAAGTTATTACTCATAATTTTATTTTTAATTATGACTTAAAATGAAGAAAGACGGAACCAATGTTTTATCCCTTGTCCTGCTCACGCTCTCTCTCTCTCTATATATATATATAGAGATATATATATAATTTTTTTTTAGGGTGAAAAAAATACGTAAATGTCATCATCGCCTGCAATAAAAAAAATCACATAAAAAACAAATTGATACTTTTGAACTTATTACTACATTGTAGGTTTGTGTAGAAACGTATCGCAGGTAAGCTCTGTAAAAAACATAATAACACCCTAAAACACAAATGAAGAAACTGAAAACATAACAGTGCAAGTAAACGCAAAGAGAACCATCATCAGCGTAAGCTACTGGAAACAAAAACATCACTGTCAAAAAGCAGAATAGAATATGAATAAAACAATAACAATAAAATTTAAACAAGAGTAGAATATTTAAAACTAATAGAAAATCATTAAAGCTCCTTTTAGCATGACAGATATAAAAATGGAAGTACCTAAAAATTATCAAAAGAAGTTAGTTGCTTGGATGATCCCCAAAAATGTCGGACCTTATCTTCTTTCTTTTTTGTTTAGCCTCCGGAACCACTGCAAAGTATTATTTATTATGAATGAGTTATTATCATTATTTTTTTTAATTAATTTATTTTTTTTTTTTTGTTAAATAGTGGACATGGTCATTAGCCCTTGTCACAAATTAAAAAAAAAAAAACACTCCCTCTTCCATGAAAGTGACTAGGTCAAATGTCAGTCTTGTTAAACAGATCATATGGATAAACAGACTCGTCACAAAGCAGTAAAACACCAGATAAACATTAGATGACAAGGGTGTATAGAGAGCCCTTGTCACTTAAAAATGTGTAATCCATTTCTGAAGAAATGTCGTTAAAATATCAAAGTGGATGTAAAGAGTCCGCAACTGGAGAAAACAAAATCACAGTTGAGACACAAACACAATTAAAGTGGATTCAACGAATTATTCATGATAATGAATGAGTCATAATTGCTCCAATAAACCTTCTCTGAGAAATTCTATCATTTTCTTTTCTCTTTTATCATTATATGATAAATCATGAGCCAATTTGCCGGTTAGACTGAGCCTCATTCTGAAGTTTCTCTAAAATGTGCACTCTTCTATTATATGTTTCACTGTGAGATACGTGTTACAGATTTTACACACTGTTTTTTTTTTTTTTTTGTTTTAATGGAAAGTGGGGTATTCTTAATGCAATTAAGCCTCGTAGTAAGCGCACCCCACCTCCTTATCCATTCATTTCTTATAATCTTTTTACTGTAGTTTTTAAGGTCATCCAGTCGAACTAATGGAATATCGACTTGTTTGCTGTTTGCTGCTTTATCAGCTGCTTCAGTACCAGGAATACTGATGTGGCCAGGTGTCCATATCAAGATGCATTGTTTGTAGTTATCTTTAAGGTTTTTAAATACTGCCAATATATCCTGAACAAGTGCATCATGAGTGAAGCCACTTCTGAAAGCAGTGATGACACTTAAGGAATCGGAGCAGAGAAGCACTCTCTCTTCATTGTAATGTAATACACAACGAAGAGCTTGCTGAATTGCATATAACTCTGCTATGTAAACACGGGCTATTGCAGATAAGCCCCAAAAGTGGGATTTGTCATGTACGACTAATGAACTTCTGACCCGTTCTCAGTCTTCGAATCATCAGTGAATACATGGGTGAAACTTTTAAATTCTGCAATCAGTCGTCGAAAAGAATTTGTAATATAAACGTCTGATAGTCCCTGCTCAATCTTCTCCTTCAAGTCTATACGGCCCTCCACTGTAAACATCAATCACGGTGGGGCTTCTCTTCCGGAGACCGGGAGAACTTCTGGCAGATCAATACCATAGCCTCCACTGATCTCCATTCTCCTTATTCCAGCCAACATTATAAATAATATAATAATATCATTATAATATAAATTAAAGAAATCCAAAGTCTAGAAAAGTGGGTCTTTTCCAATACTGTTCAGCCAAACCGTGCTTATGAAAGGAAACGAAATTTATATGTCCTGGGGAGGCCAAGACATAATCTGTATATATTATCAGGATTGTTTCCCTTCTGTAGTTCAATGGCATAACTCCTGCTTCTGACAATATGCTGTCAATCGGACTGGTACGAAAAGCTCCATAGCAAGCCTGATCCCTTTGTTATGGATCATGTCGAGTTTCTTAAGAGAGACTTTTTGGCGGAGCCTTACGCTATTGATCCGTAATATATTCTAGATTGGACCAATGCTTTGTAAAGTCTTAACAATACTTCTTTATTAGAGCCCCAATTTAAATTTGACAAAAACTTGATGACATTTAGGGCTTTCTGACACTTAGTTTCTAGCTCTACTATATATATCTGTCCAAAGTGAGACCTAGGAAACAAACTGTTTCTTTATATTCGATATTATCGTCCATTATCAAAACTGGTCTTATATTTGCCATTCTTTTCCTAGTAAAGTGTACACAACAAGTCTTCTCAGTTGAAAACTGGAATCCATTCATATTTGTTACTTCAAGAAGTTTGTTAATAGCCATCTGTAGCTTGTATTTAATTATAGCAGTTTTACTGCTGGTGTAGAAGATCGCAAGGTCATCCACATATAAACTTCTTCCAATATCTGCTGGTATAGCGAGAATAAGCTTGTTCACTACAATTGTGAACGAGGTTCCAGTAAGTAGCGATCCTTGTGGTACACCATTTTCTAACTTTCTGAGAGACAAGTATTCTTTTCCAATTCTAACACAAAAGTGTCTTTCCTCTAAATAACTCCTAATAATGGTCGGGAGTCTTTCTTTTATTCCCCAATCTTGTAGCTGTTTTAGAATGCCATATCTCCAAGTCATATCAAAGGCTTTCTCTAAGTCAAAAAAAAGACGGCAACACAATGCTTTTTATTTATAAAGTTATTCAATATGAAATTTTCAGTGCTAATCATCTGGTCAGTGGTGGAGTGAAATTCATGATATCCCGCTTGATGGGATGAAATCCATTCTTCTTTTTCAAGGATCCATATGAGTCAAAAGTTTATTATGCGTTCTAAAATTTTTCCTAGGGCTCAAGTAAGTGAGATAGGTTGATAGCTTCGTGCATCCAAGGGATTTTTCCCTTTCTTTAAAATAGGAGTTATAATCGTGTTTTTCCACAATCTTGGATATATATACCAGAAATCCAAATTTGATTAGAGTTCTAGTATTTTCTTCCTTGCAATGACATCTATCATTCTGATCATTTCATATTGGATGTTGTCTGGACCAGTGGCAGTGTTCACTGTTTTACTAAGAGCATGATGGAATTCTTTCTCAGTGAATTCTTCATTATAATATAAATTAGTCTGAGTATCAAACAAGATATCATTTTCAGTTACAGCTTTGTGTTTTTTTTAAAATCATTATAATTTTTGGTTGCACTCGCAAATGCATAGTGACTCGCAAATTTCACGGCTATGTCCGAAGGCAAGTCAGGAAGCTTTTCTCCATCTTTGATACAGGTAACCTGGTGGTAAGTTGATCCACAGGATACCGCTTTGACTTTGCTCCATACCTCTGTCGAAGTTGTCTGTCCTGTTATCAAGGAGACGTATTTTTGCCAAGCGGTTATTTTTTCAGTTAAAATAACTCTTTTGGCGCTCCCTGCATTTTTAAAATTTTATTAAAATTTCTTGCTTAGGGTTTTCTTAAAGATGTTGAAAGCCCTTTTCTTCTTCTTAATAGCTTCACGTACAACATCCATCACCAAGGAACACATAGATGATGCAACGTCCCTGAAGTATGAGAAATGTGTCGTAATGCTGCAGCAACGATGACAATTGTCACATGTTCAACATCGCTATTAATGTCTCCAGTTAGAATTTGAAAATGGACATCTCTAGTAAAACTAATCCAGTTAGCCTTGCCAAAAACCCATCTCTTATGAATGGGATATAATTTAACGGGTGTATTTAATGACACCATGATTGGAAAGTAATCGCTTCCATGTAAATCTTTATTTACTTTCCAATCTAATTTATGTGGTATAGAAGCGCTAGCAAAAGTTAAACCAGTGCAGGATGAAGAACCATCTCTGACATTAAAGAAGGTTCCTGACCAGTATTTAATAATGCAAAATTTGAAGTTGACAGAAAACTTTCAAAATCTTCCCACAGGGTCCAAGCGATTGGATTCCCAAAGAGGATTATGTGCATTGAAATACTCGACAAAAATGACAGGGGGTGGCAATTGTTCCATTAGGTTGTGTAAATCCTCTTCTCTCCAATTTAACTTAGGCAGATATACATTACATAATGACACATTGACTGGGCACATATAGCTACTGCTTGTAAATCAGTGCATAGATTAACTTCTTCAAAGGCACAACATATAGCTGAGATGATGGCAACTCCTCTTGATGTTTGGTTAGGTGCGTAATCAAGCCTAACTATGTTGTAACCTTTCAGTCTCAATGTATCAGTATTCCTTAAATTCACCTCTTGTAAGCAAGCGCATAAAGAATTTAGCTCTCTCATTAGCAGCTGTAACTCACTCAAATCAACAAACATCCATTGATGTTCCATTGCAAGATGTGATTTGTAGCATTCTTCCTTGTACTGAGGAGCTACTTCAATGAATATATATTTCACTCTTTTGGATTTGTGGGAGGCAGAGGTGGACTCAAAAATTTCAAATGGGACCAATGGTCATTTCATATATCATTTTAGAGCTCGATGAGACAAGAAAAATGACACAATTAAAACTAAATTCTCATTGCCCAGTCCAAAATGACCAGTAACAATTCATTTAATTCAGATTGCTAGAACTACAGTTGTATGCTCCCCTTTAATTTTTTTTGTTATTTGAGATATCCTAATTCTCTCTTTGGGAACCTTCTCCATTAAGAGAGGCTAACTCAGTAAGCCTCTCTTTAGAGTATTAGCCTTCAAGAGAAAGAGAGCAGAGGTAGCTAAAAAAATTTAAAACTTAAAAAAGTTTTAATTAAACTTACAGTCAAAGAATTTTATTTAATTTAAGTAGATAACAGTTTGCAATATAATTATTTGTTCATGTGTAATTAATGCTATCTTTTATTTAAAAAACCAGTCTTATAATCTCATGAATTAAAAATACTGCCTAATAAAATTACTTCAGTTAAAAAATGTTATTGCTTCTCACCTCATATTAAATGTTGAAACAGCCGTCTCTGTTCCTCCATGCAGTAATATAGTCATAGATGCTGCTTGAAAGCTTTCTCATATTGTGAAAAGTTTCTGGTGAAATCTTCCTACATTTTATCTCAATGGCCTTAATTCTTCAAGAGAAGTTGACTGTGAGATATAAATGGTTAATTTTAAATTACCCCACAGGAAGAAATGAAAGGGATTCAGGTTAGGTGACTTGAGTGGCCATTCAATACTATCATGTCAACTTACCCTATGTTTTGGAAACAGCTTATTCAATGCATTTTTCACTTTGCAAGCATAGCTAACTGGAAAAACATCTTCTCTCTTGAATAAAGATTGTTTGTTTGGTCTATGAGCTATTTCAATGAAACTTTTGAAAGCTGGAATTATCTGCTCATTCAGCAAAGCATAATACATATCACCATCTAAGTTACCATTAATGACAAATAGTCTAAGAAGTGTGTCACCTATTATTCCAGTCCATACATTTAACCTCTCTGGATGCTGAATATGACTTTCACCATACCAGTGAGGGTTTTCTAGAGACCAGTACCTACTATTTTGTCTGTTATCAACCCATACAAAGTAAATGATGCTCTGTCAGTGAACATAATGTTGAAGCAAGAAATAGTCCTTGTAGTTAATCTCTGTGACCAGATTTCACTGAATTCAACTCTCTCGTATCAAAATCATCTTCAATAAGTTCTTTTATTAATTGAATCTGGTATGGATGATATTTATGTTTTTCTAATACTCGTTCCATTGACCACATAGATAAATTATCACTATTTTGTACAGTCGCACTTGCTAATTGTTGATTATTAATAGAAATTTCTGCTAATATTCCTTCTTCAATAACTTATCTATATTGGATCGTCCAGGCTTCTTATCATCTAAAACAGGAATAAGCAATGCACGGGTTGCATGTGGCCCAGTTCACTTTTTCAAGCAGCCGGTCAAAGATTTACTTTTTGACTTTTTAAATATATATTTTTATGTGTTAAATTAAAAAAAGGACATTAAATTACAAAAAAAAAAAATAGATATATTTTAAACCAGTTCCCAGTTCATAAAAATGTGCTATCTAGAGAACCGGTTAAAATATGCTGGTGTTTGTATGGTAGCTAAAATTACATTTAACGAACAGTAAGAATAGGCTTAATACTGCTGACTGACCGCACAGAGTCCACTTTGTAGTGTTACCAAAGTTGTTTGCTTATTTTACTAGAAGAGCCAGGGAGTTGCGTACAAGGACGCATGGGTTCCATACCTCCATGTTAACAGTAGTGACAGTCTTTCGCAATCATATGGACTGCTTGTTTCGCGATAGTTCTTCTTTATTTAATTAAAAGTTTTTTCACAAATCATAGAACTTTTTTGAGTATTTTGTGTTGACTATTTTTGTAACTTGTTAGTGTGTCACTGTAATGAAAAAGGTAGACAGTATTTTAAAATTTTAAAATTAATTGTGTTAACCGAAAATTAATTTTCTTATGATTTTCTTTTACAACTCCTATTTTTATAGTTGCAAAAGTGTCATCAAAACAAACAAAAAACAAAAGGTTGGGGTTGAAAATAAAAGTTTTAATGATATATGGAAATTGGATTATTTTTTCACTTTATACAAGACAAATCTGTTTGCCTTTTATGCTCGAATTCAGTATCCGTATAAAAAAAATAATAACATTAAACGGCATTATGAGACGACACATGACATATAATAAAAACATCCATGGGCAAATGCGGAAAAGTAAATATAAATATAAATGATTGGAGAAAAACTTAAAACAACAAAATATATTTAAGCTCAAAGTTTTTCATCAGATTTGGCAGTTAAATCTATTTACACTGTTAGTCAAATTTTAGCCAAAACATGAAACCATTTGCTGATGGAGAAATTATTAAGGAATTGTTAAATGTTGTTGCAGAAGTAGTTTTTGTTGTTTGCTTTTCATTATATAAAGACATAATTTCAAAAGTTTAGTTTGTCAAAAATTACAATTGGAAGAAGAATTGAAGACCGTCTGAAAACATTACTGCAACTTTAAGTGAACACATTAAAAGATTTGAATGATGTTCCTTGGCACTTCATGGGAGCTGAGACATCAGTGACACATCACAACTAGCGATATTTGTAAGAGAATCGATTCCAGTTTTAATATAACTAAAGAACTGGGTTCAATGATGCCAGTGACAGGAACTATAACAGGTAAAGATCTGTACAACGAACTAAAATCGCTATTGGAAAACTTTTCAATTCCACTGGAAAAGATTGTCGGCATACCAACCGATAGAGGACGAGCAATGGTAGGCACAAATGTAGGAATCGTAGGATTGTAATTTAATGAAATTAAAAACTTGACTGGGAAATACTTGTTAATCATTACATAATTCACCAACAGAATCATTGCTTAAAAACTTTAATTTGTCAAATGTCACACGCCTACAATAAAACTTTATTAATTTTCTCAAATCTCGAGCATTGAATCACCGCCAATTTAAACAATTTTTAAAAGATTTTGAAAACAAATATAGTGATGTAATTTAAAGCACAGAAGTAAGTCAGTTGAGTAGAGGTGCTAAGCTAACAAGAATATATAACTTAAAAAATGATATTCAACTATTTGTGGAAATGAAAGATCCATTTCCCCAATTCAACAGTAAAGAATGGATGTGTAATTTTACCTTTTCGTTGGTATAATTCAACATCCGAATGACTTAAATATAGAACTTTAAGGAAAAAGCCAGTTTATACATAACATATTTGATAAAATTAAACCTTTTGAAAGCAAACTCAAAATTTGGAACAAACATCTGTTGTCAAATAAAAAGTCACATTTTTTATACTTGAAAAAAGAAACTCCTTCAGAAACATGAAAATATGCCTAGCAAATACAAGAATTAATAACTGAATTTGAATCGCGATTTAAAACATTTAGATCGGAAAGAACCGTTCTTTGTTTTAATATTTTTTCCTCGCCATTTAATATAGACGTGGAAGCAGTTACAGATGAGTTACAAATGGAATTGAAATTTCTTTAGTTTCATTTAGTTTATAAAATATGAAACGGACACATTTCCCTCTTAGTGAAAATACTAATACAAGAATTATTGAAGAAGATAATTTTTTTTTTAGTGAAGACTTTTCTCAACTAGACGATTCGGAAAGTGAGGCACAGGATGAAAGCTTATATTTTATTGATGATATCGATGATGATCCGGATTATGTTCCAAATAAACAGGCCACACTTTTTCCAAGGCTTTTACAGCAAAACATAAGTTTTGATTTATTCTCAGATAGTGATAATGAAATTTCTGATACAAATAATCAGAGGCATATTCCAACTGTTCATCGTAGACACATCATGGCATATGCCAACGATGGGCTGCTGCTGGTTAAGGGCAACTCACGTGCCGAGATAGAGCTAAAAGCGACATAGGCATGTAAGGTATTAAGGTTGTGGAGTCTTCAGCATAAGATGGTTTTTTGTGTGGAGAAAACCACTATGATGTTCTTGAAGGGTCGTCTAGCTGCAACCCATCATCCACGGGTTGTGATGGACGGCCTTCCGATTAGGTATGTTACCGTTCAGAAGTATCTGGGTGTTATCCTTGATGAGAAACTTCAATTCAAGGAGCACCTCCAGTTTGTAGCGAAGAAGGCCATCGATGCCTTCTTTGGGATCCGTAGAGTCATTCATCCCGATTGGGGGTTGAATTATCGTACCATGCTTATTCTTTGCAAAGGTGTCAGTGAGGCCATAATGTTGTATGCTGCACCCGTCTGGGCTCATCGTTTACAATTCCAATGCTGTAGGGATATTCTTTTGCGAGCCCTGCATCTTCTATTGATAGCTGTTTTCGGTGGCTACTGAACTGTCTCGCGAGAGGCAATCACTGTGATCGCCAGCATAAAACCCATTGATATTTTAGCTATGGAATGTAGCAAGCGATATATTTCCAACAGGGTTAAGAATGGATGGACGGGGGTGGCGACCAGAACATCAGTAGGCAGGTGTCTTCCCCTACGGGGTGGGATGTTCAACGTAGGGGTAGACCTCGTGGGCCTATACCTACTATTAGTCTGATTCCTCAAGTAGGGAAAACAAGGATGGTTGGGCTGAAGTAGATGAAAATAACAACCCTGAGCATTTACACATTTTGATTCAATGAATTACCTGGTGTGAAGCATTGTCCACCTAGCAACTCCCCTGTCTTAGACACTAAATATTCTTCTTTCTTTCCTAATTCCAAGTGCTGCTTTAGTTATACCTTCAAAATATTAAACAAACCGTAGAAATCTCCTTGTTTGATAAGAACACCAATATAAAATAATGTCCTCACTTCAAGATGTAGTTCACAGATGCCACTGACACAGAAGAATACTTGGTTCCTCTTCTTATTAGTTATCAGTGATTTGCCATTCATTGTTGCTCTCTTTGCAGATGACTCAATCGACGATAATTATTTAAAAGTACTAGAATATTCAATGATTGGAATTCAACAAATCATTGATTGGATGGATTAAAACCATCTGAATTACATATGGATGAAACTGTTGCAATCTGCTTCTCAGATAAGACATTACATTCTAATCATTAACACAAATATATTAGTATTTCTGACAATAGCATTTCCTACCTGAAATGTAGTATTATCCTTTGGGACAGTACAACTTTTAAAACCCACTTTTGTATCTTTTCAACATATCAAAAATCTGCTGTCATATCATTGTTTGGCAACCATAAATATGAATCGTCCAAACCGATGTTAAAAAAGATTTTAACTTATCCAAGAGTTTATATTTAAATACTTTTTTATACCTTTGCCAAGGTAGGTAGTTTAGTTCCTTTGTTTAGTTAGTTGCTTTCAGTCTTACTTAAAACTTGATAAGATATGTTCTGTTTTTAGTTCATTAAATAGTAGTACACCGATGGGAATGTCAATTGTGGCATTCGCATGGGTGGCATCCTGGCCAAGGCGGACTCGAATATGTCAAAAGCCGAGGTTTCGAAGTGACCTCTGATAAAGCACATAAGGGTTAGGAACAGAGGGGGTGGCGAAGGATTTCTTCCCCTAAAGGGGTCAGGATAACATTATTAAAAAAGAATCTTTTTAAACAGTCACTTCTTCAAATAATATCACATCTGCCTTTACCAAACCAGACAACATAAATGTTTTCGCGTACACAGCACAATACTTCCGCATTCGAAAAAATGTTTTATTATGGTTCCATTATCATTTTTAATAAATTAGAAACCCATTTTACACATCTCCCAAATAATTTATTTAAAATAAAATGATTGATTTTCAATACATGGATTTATCAATATTACCATGTAGATAAGTTTTTTTTTTAATAATAGTGAAAGAGATTAATTGTAATAGTGAAAGAGAAATTAACTGAATTTTCTGTATCTCTTTTTAACACATACGAATAATATGTGCTCAAATCATTTTTATTAATGCCTTGTGAATTGCTATTTATTTTTACTTATTTAGTATCTTCACTTATTTAATATTCTATTACTTCATGAATTTATTAATTTTTAATTATTAATGATAGCTTGAACCAGCTCCATTTTTTATTTTATGACTGCATATTTTGCAAAGACACAAAACTTACAGGTTTTTTCCACGGTATCGATTCACTAACGGGCAGCCCTTTTTTATCCTTGCATTAGCTCGCCTACCCTGACGAGATTTTCATTAACTACTATTTTGTTCTAATCAGAATAAAATATTAATTTTTTATTTAAAATCTAGATAAAATTTATCTAGATAGATAAAATATCTACCTAGATAAAATTTATCTAGATAGATAAAATATCTACCTAGATAAAATTTATCTAGATGAATAAAATATCTATCTAGTTGCTATATTGCCCTTTCATAACCTTTTAACTCTTACGTTGGTATTCCTGAGCCGGTAACTTTAGTTCCTGAATTGTTAGCGAGAATACACCTAAGTGACATAACGCCGTTCTTTCAATGAATTTATTCTGATTCTTTTGTTGCTGATAGTTACTAATTATCTAAGCTTTCGTGCATACTTGAAAACCTGAGGTACTTAATGTACTGCAATAGAATTTAGTTGTTCAGAATAGAATTATGATGAGGAACATCATTTGTATTTTAAGTAATCGACTGTATATTGTTTCCGTTGATATAAATTACGAAATTAATTTGCTTAAATTTTAGATAAAATAAATCCAGATTACTATTAAATTTTAAATATATTAAAATAAATTACGAGTAGAATTTATACAATTACTTTGTAAGATTGTGATTTTGAATGTCCTGGAAGGATATTTTCTTATATTAAAAAGCGATTCTTGTATATTTTTACAAAATTACGGTGTTTAAAAAGATACTGGAATTAATTAAGAATATAAATCTTTGTATTACTGTGTCAATTTGTTTAATATATTAAATAGTAGGGTATTCTTCATCAGAAGTACATCACCATTAAGATCAGAGTACATTAATGACAATAAAAATTTTGTAAGTGTAAAGATAATGTAAAATCATACAAAACTACTGCCGCAGAACATGCAAGTAACAACCACCAGTATGCAAGATTAACAGCTTACCACCTTAATTAGACTGGTCATTTAAAATTATGGTTAATCTTTTATGAAGTACAGAAATTTAGGTGAAAGTGATTAGTATCTTTCAGTTACCTATACAAATAAATTCAATTTTTCGTGTATAGAATTGTAATCTATAGATAATAATAATCATTTACAGATGATGTTTAAATAAATAGTCCAATCCTCTTGTAGTCTTAATTAGTTAAAGACAATTTCTGAAGTGCACCAATTATAGTTAAACAATTTATGCCTTCATGCATATGTTTGCAAAAGTAATGAATCTATCATTTATAAAAATTAATAACCCCTTCCATAAGTAAGTTTATATTCATGACTACTACCTATTTTTTTAATAGCAAAAGTATATTTGATGAGGAACCATCCAAGATTTTTCTGTATTTATCTTTTGAAAAATGTTTAACTTAATTACTAACAGTCTGTTTCAATAAAAGTTATTTTGATAATCAGAGTAACTAATAGTAAAAGCTTTATTCTTTTAGAATTTATTTTTCCATGAATAATCAATTTTATTTTGGATTATTCTAAACATTGGCTTGCAAATAAAATTTTAGTTCTACTCTTTTTCATCTGTATTTGTTGGGTTAAGTTTTTAGTTGTAAAAGATAAATATCTCTTATCCTTTATATTCATTTTTTTATCTTGATAAAGATAAAAAAAATAAAGAGACCGTGGTAATATTTCTGAAATGTTTCAGAAACTCTAATTTTAATGTATAAACGTGTGTTAGTTTTTGTGATTGAAAGTTTTATTAAGTAATTTTTCTCCTTGGTTATAATTATGTGAGCTAACTTGAGTTAAACTTGTTTTGTTTTGTTTTGTAATTCTGGAAGTTTATAACTGAATCTATGACTCCTACATCTGTGTGTGTTTATTTTTAAATTTTATATCTTATTTTTTATGTTACTATTTTCAGTTAGTTTTGAAAAGGCTTTGTGACTCACCATGGAGGACGCAGTTTCACTTCAATTGAGTGACATTGATATAATAGACTGGGAAAGGAGATTTAAAGAAACCCTTCTGGAATTACAGTCAAAGAGGGTAATATTTAGCCCTTAATTTATACTAGTGTAAATTGTTTTTTTCAGAATGTGACTATTTTTATTATAGTAGTAAGGATGTTAGATTTTTTCTTCTTTTTTCCTATTTCATCCACACAACTTAAAGGTTGTATGTGGGGATTAAAACCTGGTAATGTGTGAAATTTTTCAGGATCGCTAGAAAAGACCAAAGTTATTCTAGTGCATTTATTTTTAAATATAAGTGTTAAAATAAAAGTAAATTTTAGGTAGCTTTTTGAAAAACATTGGTAAATTGATCCAATTTTTTTAAAAATAATTTATTTTTATTAAGAATATGAACATTCATTAAATAATCAATTAGTTTTTGTGTGTATGTATGTGTGTGTACACATGTACAATGTACGTACAGATATACAAACAATTACATACATACATACACACACACACAATCAAACAGAGAGAGAGAGAGAGATTGTTCCAGGAATCTTTACCAAACTTGAGGGACTGATTCAGGACATCAAAATAAACAAAAATGTTTATTAAGTACACAAATGGGCACTTAAACATCTTATCTTCCTTCACTTTATGTCTGTACACCATTTTGTGTATTTCCCCGACGGGGAGTCTTATTCTTTAAGACTTTGGGGGTTGGCGTCCCCTCGGGCCTAGCCTCTGCAGCTTTTCTTCCCACTATACAGTGAGCTGCAGAACACTTTACATCATACACATATACTACACCAAAAACACTATATAAATTACAACATACACACTTACACAACAACATCCTACACTGATATTTCTTACATTAACACTCGGTGGTGTTGCGACATCTTACGAAACACAACCGTAACTCAAGGTGGGAACAAATCGTGCCAATGGCTGAATGGCTCTATGTAGTGAGTCTCGAACGATGTCCTCTGGGCACCAGGGCGAACCCAGTTGTACTTAGCTCTACTCCAGTACGCGTGCGCTCTGCTGGAGTGGCTCATTTTTCGCCGGTACTCGTGGGACCAAAATTTCTGTTCCTATATTAAATTCCAAGATGGTTGGTGGTCCATCTGAAAAAACCACCAAATTAAGTCTTGTGAAGAGACCTCGATCAGCTCACTGACGAGGATAAAAGTCCTATCGAAGAGAACTGCAAATCTTTAGACTTGAACTCTAAAAATATTCGATTCGTTGTTCTCCGAAATAGTCAGGAAGGTGGCTCCCTCCAAAAGGTTTCACCTTTCCTAATAAACAAAACTGTAACAGGTGCAAGTGGCTCCCCGAAGAACATCAGGAAATTACGTGACGGATCGATTCTGATCGAAACATTCAACGACGAATAGAGTCGATCTATCTTATGTCTCCGTAATATGGGTGGTATAAATATAAGTGCAGAAAGCCACAAAACTTTAAATACGAGCCGGGGTGTAAATTTTTGTCGAGACCTTTTAGATATAGATATCACTGAAATAGTTGACGAGCTTAGCCACCAAGATGTTGCTAAGTGAAACGTATTATGAAACGGCAGAACGGAACAGAAGAACCGACACCGTCTCTTATACTAACATTCAATCTCCCTGTTCCACCAGAAAAGATTAAAGTGGGTTACCTCTCGGTTCGGGTACGACCATTCAAACCCAACCCACGGCGATGTTTCAGATGCCAAGGTTTTGGTCACACTACAACATCTTGTACGAAAACTGAAATCTGTGCTCGATGTGCTAAAGAAGGTCACAATGACACTAACTGCGAAGAAAGTGAAAAATGTGCAAACTGCAGTGGTCCACATACAGCCCGCTCCCGAGATTGCCCAACTTTTAAAGAAGAAAAAGCAATTCTCAAAATCTGTACAGAGCAAAAACTATCTTTTCCGGCTGCACGTAGAGAATATAAAAAGATAAACAATTCACGGAACCTGGTTAAACCAGACGTATCTTTTGCCACCGCTACATCTAAACAAATTCCTACAAATGTTAATAATCAGCAGTGCGGATCCTGCAATGAGCTTAAAAAACTTGTTCAGATGCTATCTGATCAAGTAGCTTCACTTACAGCCACTATCTCAGAGCTGACAAAAATGAATAAAAAGTCCTCCGTCGCAGCTAGTGAATCAAACAGTATGATACATACGAAAGTTCCTATTCCCAAAGTCGTACCGCCACGAATAGCGACTATCACAGCTGGCAGTAAGCCACCTAATAAGCTCCCCGTAAAGGGAACCCACATAACCACCCCCTCTGGGATGTTAACTGCAGCATCCCATTCAAATAAATCTTCTCCACCATCACCTCATATACTGGAGGATATGGCTGAAGAACCACCCGACCCTAGGGCATCGGAGTTCTTTAAAATAAAAAATACAAAAAATAAAAACCGAATCACGTACAACTAATTTTTATATAATTTCCAAAATTTAATTATTTAATTTTTTTATTTATTTTTTTTACACTTATGAACATTATTCAGTGGAATGTTAGAGGTATTCAGTCCCGCATTGAAGATATTAGAGTACTAGCGCACGCACATGATCCACTAATCATGTGTTTCCAAGAGACTCACCTTCTACAACATGACCCAATTACACTCAGAGGATACTTCTGTGAGAGATACGACTGCCTAATAGACAGTAGGGAGAGTGGTGGAGTAGCGATTTTCATGAAGAATGGGGTGTCTGCTACAAGAATTCAACTAACCACTGTCATTCCTGCTATTGCAGTAAAGGTCTCTATTCCCTTCAAATTGCATATCTGCAATCTGTATCTCTCACCGAACACTGAGTTCAGTGCTTTAGATGTCTCAAATCTCCTCACGCAAATACCATCTCCATCGTTAATAGTAGGAGACTTCAATGCCCATCATATTTCCTGGGGCTCAACCTTCTGCTCCTCTCGAGGAAATATGATAAACAGATTGAGACAAAACTTTGACCTTTGCCTATGAATAATGGATCACCCACATTCATGTCGGCAGCACCTCGTCGCTATCTTCTTCTATATAAAAAAGGCGTATGACACAGCCTGGCCACGTGGTATTCTTAACACTCTCAAAGAATTGGGAATCAAGGGCAATATGCTTGCTTTTATCCGCGGATTCTTAAATCACCGAACGGCTCGTGTTCGTGTGGATGATTCGCTCTCTCACAATAATGGAGAGAATGGTAAATGATATTACTAAATGTGTGCAGGCTCCTGTCTCATGCTCTCTATTTGCTGACGACTTTGCTATCTACATTGCAAGTCGTTCAGCACCTACAGCAGAGAGACTACTGCAGAACACTATATATCACCTTGAAGCTTGGTCCAGGATTACTGGTTTCACATTTTCATCCGAAAAAACAAAATGTGTAGTTTTTTCTCGGCAACGAAACCCTTCTATTCCGCAAATTTTTCTGAACGGAGACTATTACTATCTCTACTTGCGTCAAGTTTTTAGGTTTATTTTTTTATAGCCGTCTTACTTGGGTCAAACATTTAAAAGAATTGAAAACAAAATGTTCCAAACTTCTAGATATGATGCGAGTCCTTACTAACACCAACTGGGGAGCCGATAGGTCATGTATGTTACGTTTTTACTATTCCTTTGTTCCCTCCCGTTTAGATTATGGTTGTGTCGCCTACTCTTCAGCTCGTCAATTCGTGCTTAAAATGCTGGATAGTGTACATCACGCTTTCCTTCGGCTTGCCACAGGCGCGTTTAGATCAAGTCCTATCGCAAGCTTACTTGTAGACTGAGGTGAACCATCACTTTGGGATAGACGAGACCAGCTCTTATTATCTTATTTTGCTCGTCTCAGAGGACAGCCAAATCACCCGGCTCTTGACTCAGTCTTTAGAAATCCTAATCTAGGAAAGTATGAGGACCATCCACGTCGTACTGCACTTGTAGGTGTCCGTACCTGGCGTCTGCTGCAGCATATAAATGTTGACGCACCGTCATTCTTTCCTACGTATCCTTGCTCATATCCTCCATGGAGAACAAACCTTATAAATTTTAATTTTTGACCTTACGACATACAATAAACAATCAACACTATCTATTGTCTTTCAGCAAATGTTTCAGTGTGTTCTCTCCAAGATGAAACTAGACGCGGTTGTATACATTGATGGATCGAAACAAAACGATACACTTGGCTGTGCATTTGTTGTCAATGAAAGAACTTATATGTTTGGTCTACCCGGTATTACGAGTGTGTTTACCGCTGAACTATAGCTATAAATAAGGCTCTAAACATCATTAACCATAAATATAGAAAAATTCTTATTTCCAGTGACTCGTGTAGTGCTCTCCAAGCCTTAAAAAACGTTTATTCCAAACATCCTATCGTCATTGAAATTTACAACGCAATCGCTGAGTTTAATAATCGCAACACAGAATTAAGTTTTTGCTGGGTCCCTAGCCACGTAGGGATTCCAGGTAATGAACATGCAGATTCCGCTGCCAAAGAAGCATGTAACCAGCCTCCTTTCACCACCCGAGTTGCTGCTTCTGATTTCATTAACTATGTAAAACAATCACTAAGAGCAAGGTGGCAAGGTGACTGGACGGCTACCGTTGATAATAAACTCCGTCAGAGTAAAGATTCTGTGTTACCATGGGACTCCTCATACAGAAAACCCCGGCGTGAGGAAGTAGTTCTCTGTCGATTGCGGATAGGACACACGAGTACCTGTTGAGAAGAGGACAAGCACCTCTATGCGCACGATGCAACAGCCGCGTGACTGTGCGCCACATACTCGTGGACTGCTTATGTTATGCGGCATTGCGTCGTAAATTTGAACTACCCAGAAACATCCGTGGTATCTTCTGTAATGATAAAGAGGATTTAAACCGGATGTTTCTGTTTTTGCGTAGTATAGGGTTAATACAAAAAATTTACATAACATAAAAATTTAATTACTTTAGTTCTATGTATTGTTTTTGTTATCCGAGTAGCGTGCCTTTTACACTCCCTATCGGATTTTTTTTTTTATATATATATTCATATTTTTTTTTTTTTATGTTTTTTAAATTCGTCTGTGATATTAGTTGTAAGATTTTTGTGATATTAGTTGTAAGACTTTAAACATAATAGTTTTAAGTTTTATCTCCTTTTTTTGTTTTAAGTTTTATTTATTTTTAATATGATAGTTTTTAACGTAGTTTTAAGTTACATGTTAGTTTTTTTGTTATACGAGAATGGGCCTTTTACACCCATTCCGGATTTTGTTTCCTGTGATGGTAGTTTTAAGTTTTAATTTTATCTAACAACTTTAATTACTTTTATTTATTTATTTTCCGGGCGATGATAACGTCCAACCGTTTTTCGCCCTAAAAAAAAAAAAAAAAATTTTGTGTTTTTCTAAAAAAATGTATGTCAGGATTAGATTGAGGTATTTTAATGAAGTTCAATCTACATTTATCCAACGAAATAAAATAAATAAAAAAATCAAGTTTGAAAAATTAAAAATTGTGGCAATAAATATATTTTAATTATTAATAGCTTTGTAAATATTAATTTTATAAAATTATGTTTTTGATAAAATATTAAGCATTTTATTGTCTAGAAAATAAATATTGTTTGTTAAAACCTGTTGACAAATAGCTAGGATATAGAGATAGTTGATATAATTGAAATTGTAACTGCAGTACACTTCCTGAAAAATAATGCAGCCTGAAAATTTTGTGCTATCTGTTTTAACTTCCTTCATTAATTGAAATAATAATAGTATATATATTTTTTTATATTAACAATTCATTGAAATGATTGAGGCTATAATTATACTGACTCATAAAATTGTTCAATAAAACCAACTAATGTATGTATAAATAGAATTTCACAAAGTATTTCATATGAAATTGGGTTTTTTTAAAATTATTCTTGGTGTAGTTTTTGTTGTGGATCTTTGAATTTTATTGATATTTATTATTTTCAATTGAATATTTGATTTTTTTCTTTTCCTTTATTTTTTAAAATAAATCATCATAGAGTAAGCACAATTTTGCCTTAAATATAACTTAAATTTTGAGTATCCCATTAGGCAAACAATATTAAATTCTCCAAATGATCTCTGTTTGCCTGAATACATGTCAGAAAAAATTTTTCAATCCTGTCAATCACTGTGCTCAATTTTCTGTTTTAGGTCATTGAAAGCTATATTAGTCCTTTTCCTCAACTCTTAACATGTTTTTGGTTTTCACAATAATGTTCTATCTTTTAAACCTTTCCAAAGGAAGAAGTCTAGCTGTGTATAGCCTGGTGATCAGACAGGCCAGTTACGAGTCTTCTCCTTTCATCCAGCAGTTTTCAAACACACCATTAAGACAGTTCCACGACTGGTTCATTATATGAAATCAGTGCAATCAAGCACATTAGCTGTTTTTCAAATACTCAGGCCCTATCAATTTTTCACTTAACATTCTTGCCTATATATATATATATATCTGTAAAAAATCTGTTTTGAAAATTACTTTCACCTACAGGGGAATATTCATGTAGGCCTGGGAATAAATTTAGCTAATTGTTTATCCCATCCCTGATGAATAACACTTCATTAATAAAAGTAATTCTCTTCAATATGATTATATTTTCATGCAAATGGTTTGTAAGGTTGTAGATTTTTAACCTCTTGCATGTGGTAAGGATAGAAATCATGGTGTACTATTCTCCAGACTTGAATTTTACTAATTCCTAGCTTTGTTTATATTATTTTAACAGTGGTGTGTGGATTATTTGAAACAGAATTGAGTAATATATAGTTTTATATATCTTCTTGTCCATTATATTGTTATTATCTTTTGGCATTTGAAAAACTTATTCTCTTAAAATCATGAAGGTATTTTGAAAAGAATTTCTATTTGGCACTCTTCTTGCTGCATTTCATGTAGCAACAATGGAGTTACCGTCCTTGATAAAATTTTCTGAAGGTAAACTCCGTTCAGATCTTCGGGTGGGAACTACTAAGAAAAGGGTCACCAGAAAATTGAAAAATAACATTCTACAAGTCGAAGCGTGGAATGTTAGAAGTTTGAAAAAGGTTGGTAGGTTAGAAAATTTAAAGAGAAAAATGAGTAGGTTAAATGTAGATGTAGTAGGAATTAGCGAGGTTCTGTGGGAAGAGTAAAACGACTTTTGGTCAGGTGATTTCTTAATTTGATGTTAAGTTAATAACATCAAATAAATGGCAGGCAGGAGTAGGTTTTGTAATGAACAAGAAGACAGGGCAGAGAGTAGAGTTTCTCAAAAAGCTTAGCAATAGAATCATTGTAATCAGGATAAAATAAAAATCTAAGCAACGATTGCTAACATCTATATGCCTACAAGTACCCATGATGACAATGAGGTAGAGCATGTATACAAAGAAATTGATGAAGCAGTTAAACATATAAAAGTGGATGAAAACTTAATAATAGTTGGAGATTGGAATGCAAGCATTGGAAAATCCAAGGAAGGAAATAATTGCCAACAACCAGTTTAAAAATCATAATAGAAAAATATACACATGGAAAAAGCCGGGCGATACTGCAAGATATCAGATAAATTATATCATAGTTAAGCAAAGATTTAGAAATCAACTCATCGACTGCAAAGCATATCCAGAAGCAAACATTGATAGCTACTATAATTTAGTGATAATGAAATGTAGATTAGGATTTAAAAACCTGAAAAAAAAGGTGTCAGATAATTGGTGGAATTTAGAGAAGCTTGAGGAAAAGGCGGTAAAGAAGATTTTTGAGGAGAACATCAAAAGAGGACTGAGTAAAAAAGATAAGTAGAAAATAAAGAAGAAGAATGGGAGAAAATTAAAAAAGAAATTCTTAAATCAGCAGAAGTAAACTTAGGTGGAACAAAGAGAACTGGTAGAAAACTTTGGATAACAGAAGACATTTTGCAGTTGACAGATGAGCTTAGAAAGTATAAGAATGCTAGTGATGAAGAAGGTAAAAGGAACTATCAACAATTAAGAAATACTATAAACTGGAAGTGCAAATTAGTGAAAGAAGAGTGGATTAAAGAAATGTTTACAGAAGTGGAAAGAGAAATGATCATTGGTAAAATAGACAGAGTATACAGGAAAGGTAAGGAAAATTTTGTGATACATAAGTTAAAATTTAATAATGTGTTAAATAAAGATGATACACTGATTTGTAATGCAAAAGAAAAAGTTTATAGGTGGGTGGAATATATTGAAGAGTTGTACTGAGGAAATGAACTAAAACTGGTGTTACAGAGGAAGTCAAAGAGGATTAAAAGGGAGATACAATACTGAGATCTGAATTCAATAGAGCATTAAAGGATTTGAATGAGAAAATGGCTCTTGGGATAAATGGGATTCCTGCAGAATTACTGCGCAGTGCAGATGAGGAAGCGATACATAGATTATACAAACTGGTGTGTAATATTTACGAAAAAAGGGAAGTTCCGACAGAAAGTTGAATTTGTGGCCATGACTAAAGTCAGCTTAAATGCTAGAAATTTTCACCAATTTGCTTAAAGTTCAATAAACCAGGGAAAGGGTATAAAAAAATATGAACTTTATTTATGAATCAATTTCTTCTTCACTAATTAAGAAGTTGATTTATTAATTTTAGATAATAATTTCTTAGAAAATTAATTTAAAGAAAATAATTATACTTGCTGCTAGCATGCAAGGTGTTCAAATATTTATTTCAAATGGCTTCCAGTTGTCAAAAAAGCTGTATTTATAGCTTGCAATACAATAATTCTAAAATCTCTGCAATTATCAAGTTGAAGTGCTTAAAGATGTAAGTTTTTTATTTTACCTAAAACAAAATATGCAAATAAAACTCATGTGCTTATTGCTTAAGCAAAATTAATTTTAATATTGTATTCTTTTATTTTAGTAGTTCATGTTCATGTAGTAGTTAATGGCCTAGATCCCAGTTAGTTCAAATTATCAACAAGCTAATATAATAACTTTTACAGAACATATATATAGATTTGGTGTTATTAAAAAACTATTTCTTTTAGATTACGGGAGACAATTTAAAAAAAAATAAAATAGACATTTTTACATTCAAACTTCTCAGTAATGTACATGTATATTTTTTATACAAATGAAGAATTTTTTAACAGGTATTACTGACTGAAAAAAACAAGGAATTACAACAGATTATTGCAGAAAAATCACAATTGCATCAAGATCTTGAAAAATCTCAACATGAGAAAAAATATTTGGAAAATCAGCTTGATGAAATGAAACAGATCTCTAAACAAAGAGAAGAAGAATGGTCAAAATTCAGAGATAACTGGGCACAGAACAAAATTAAGTTTGAAATTTGTACAAAGACAACTGATGCTATTAAGTTACAGCTATCAAATCAACAGGTTAATTAAATATTCTCTTTTTATTTTATTTTGATTCATATTACAAATTGTCTTTCACAAATCAGCTGTTTAACAGCTATTTTTGGAAGAATTTTTACAACTAATAATTAATACAGAATAAATTTGAAACAAAGTTGGTTTTGTTATTTGACAAAAACAAATTTATACGTAGAACAATTTTTACAAATGACTTGGTTTGAATTATTTTGATGTGCATTTTTAAATGTTTGTTTAAAAGTTAAAACATATATTCTCATATTTATGAGTGAATTGTTCACACTATTTCTAAATTAAGGTACACTAGTTGCTCAAGGCTCGATTTGCTTGCCCAACCTTCTAGCTAGGGGGCCTGCCCATTTGGCCCTTGACGCGTTCATATCCTCATGTTTGTGAGAATATTAAGTATTTGACAGAAATATTTTAAGAAATGAAATATTAGTATGTAGAGAATATTTTTTCTGAACATTTTGGTATTTTTATATTTAAAATAGGCTTAAGGAGTGAGTAAATATAAAATATAATAGTTTTTAATAGAATTATAATGTTCAACGCTAGCCATATTGATAACAGGAAATTGACTTGGGGAAACAATTTTCTTTGTTTAGTCTTGTGTGTGATCATGTGAGGTTGGTAGTTGCCAGTCCATCTGCTGCTATTGGTGCAGAGCAGACCATGAGATGCACCAGCAGGATGCGCACCATCGACTCTCTCCCACTAAATAAAGTTTACTGACAAATAATCACTTTATTTCATTAATAATATTAAATAAATAAAATGAATAAATAAATAAAAATAATCTACACTTAGAAATTAAATTAAATAAACTGTAAATTAATTGACAACGGACTGCTTTTAATGGGAGAGAGTCGAAGAGAGTTACTGTGCATAGCTCCCCAGTGCATCACTATTAGTCTGCTCTGCACTAATAGCAGCTAAAATAAAAATATGAGCACATATAGCAAATAAACAAACCCATGCACCATCCTTTGTGAACAATTTTATTGTTGGATTTAGTATTTTCTTGTTAATGAATCCTTGTAATGTAGCATACTTATGTACTACAGGCGCTTGCATGGATGTTGTATAATATAAATAGATAAAATAAAATGCAGCAGACCAAAATTTTATATAAGAAAAATTTATTTTAATAGATAAAAATGAAGAATTAAACTTAATGTAAATCTTTTTTAAATTATAATTTTGGTTCTTAAAATAATACTTTTTAAATATTTCTGTAGTACTTGTAATATAGTTGTTATATGATCCTGCAGGACTACAGTTCAAGATCAGTTAAAAGTAAATATACTCATTTTTAACTGAATTTGAATGTTTACTTTGTCATTTTAGTTGAGTTAATAACCTTAGCTGGCTAGCCAAGTACAACTGCTGAATTATCATTGAACTTACTGCCTATTTTAAAGTAGTATGATCTTGAAATAAAATAATTAACTGTTTAATATTTATCATATTATTCACAAATTGTCTACTTGTCTGCAGGGTAATAAAAATAGTATAATATATGACAAACTGAACTACCCTGCACTTCTCTAGGTACCAGATATTATTTATTATCTGGAATGTAACCCTCAACCAAAATTCTCAAAAAAAATATTCACTATAAAAATTTTTCATATTTGATACACTTAAATTCTTGTCCCTTGAAATCTTTTTATAACATTCATTCACAAGCATGTAAATCACAAAAAAAGCTCCCACAAAATGGTAAAGAATTCCGTTTCAAATGAATTTTTTTATAAAAGTAAAAGAAGTTCTATCTAAAGGGGAATGGCTCCATTTTTTGTTCTCTTCTCTTTTATAAATGCCTATTTTCTAAAAAAAAAATGTATGTGTTTTTCATCAAGAGGTTGTGGCTCCCTGGAAACTGTTTAAAAATTAAGAAACAGCAGACAGCTAAGATTTCAATCTTATTTCAATAAGATTTCAATGAAAGCTGTTATAGTTTGGTTAAGATAAGTCCATTCTTCTAATTTTGTTAAAGCAGATTATGTTGTTCATACATAATACTGATACAAATCAAAATAATGAGTACAAACTGAAATAAATGAAGCTGTTAAATAAAAGCCATTTAATTTTTTTTTATATAGAAACCAAAGATAACGTAAAAATAAAATGAATCTTAACAATTATTTAAAGATATAGGTTTAATTTTATCTGAAGCTTTTAGACAGCACTAAAAAAAAAATTAAGTCATTCTGATCTGAAATTCATGGCAGAGTAAAATTTTCTGTTAAGTAGCTATTACTTAATGGGTGTTTTCTTGAATACAATTTACCTGATTTTGATAAATGAAATGTATTTTCTAAATCTCAGTTACAAAGAACCTTATAGCTATATTTTACAGTATTTTAGTAGTAACTCAAAATATTACATCACAGAAACTGATACAGAAAAATGAGACACCTTTGTGTCTATAATTCAAAAAAATTTAAGTATCTGGATAAATCTTTGCCTAAGACTATTCTCAAATTTCAACAAAATGTTAGTTACAGAATCATTCTGATTATTCTACTGGTTCCTGAGTTTTAGGTAAATGCCAATACAAACATACACAAAGACATTCTGATTTATTTATAATGGTACTAAATAAACAAATATACTGTTTTGATCGGTTACATAGATCTTGTCAGGATTAGGTAGTGTGTTGTTCTATCATTGACTTTTCAAATCCTTTTAAATAATTATCTTTAGAGAGATATAGTTGTGTTATCTGCAAGTAGGGTAACGTAAATGGTTAAGTTCTTGTGGCATGTCCATTATAAATAACAAGAACAGCAAGAGGCTGAGGTCAGTCCCTCTGGCAATTTGTATTCTACAATTTATTTAACCCCTTACCAGTTTCTTTTTTTTTACAGAAATGAATATTATCTTGTTCTATTTTTTTTAGTTTAATGTATGTATTTTGATTAAATGACTTTATAAGTAATTAAAAAACAATTTTTTGCTTGCAAAACATTATTTTACACACACACATATGCAATATTCACAGAATTTCAGTCACACGTATGCACAAAATATTTACGCAGTTAACTTTATAATTTTACCCACATAAAAAATATTTACACAATTACACACTGACTAATAATATACTTAAAGAATTTTGCTATATAATAAGAAATACAGTGCTCACCAGCAGACTAAACAGAACATCATAAATAAACTATTCGCCATTACAGCTGAGGTTAGCTGATTATGATCAAATACACATGAACATCCCTCACTTTATACTGTACTAAAAACTAATAACTATCATTATCTAAAATTACAGATTACTACTAGAAAAAAAAAATATATATATATATAAAATGACAGAATATTATGACCGAGAATGAATTAAAACCAGACAATAAGTGGATGCCAGAATATTCCAACAAAGGCCCTAATTGTACACATCAGGAATGTCGTAATATTCTGTCAAAGACTGGTAAGGGGTTAATAATTAACTATCAATTTAATAATGTTACAGTAAAAGTGAATAATAATAATAATAATGAATTAAACTAATTTTTCTTACTATGTATGAAATAAATTATTCAGAAAATGCAGTTGCTGCCTATTTATTGTCTGACATTTATTGAATTAACTTATTTAAATTTATAAAATATAGCCTTATTTCTTTTCATTTTTTAATTTATTTATGAAAATGTATATTTCAAACGTTGCTAGAATGATGATATATTTTAAGTGATGATGTATATTTTTCAATTATCATAATATATTTTTCTAGCAAGAGATATCAAAACTAAAATCACAAAAAGAAGAATTAGAACGTCAAGTTCGTGAGAGTGTGTTGTGGAAGGAAAAATGTTTGGTTACTCAAACAAGAGTCGAAAATACTATTGAAACCCTTATCAGGTATTCTTGACATTTTTTGTTTAATATTAGTGTTGTAATATACCTTCTTTTATTTCATTTGTTATCTTGCTGAAGAGGTTCAAGGATGGCAATTACACTGGAGTAAGTTCTACTCAGGAGACAGACATGGGTAATGTCTGTCTGAAAAAGTTTGGTAATATGTCATAAAAGAAGGTAAATAACTGTTGTGATCTGGATTAGAAAATAAACTGCATCTTCTTTCAACTTGATTGTTTTTTTACAGCTGAAACATATCAGAGGTTAGCATTTGAAAAATTGATGGATGTGAAGTAAGGATGAAAATTCAATGGCCAAATCCACATTTAGTAATATGGTTCCTTAGATTATCAGAGTTGAAGAAAATTTGGTGTAATTTCTCTGCTCTTGGTAGCATTTATTAGTGATGAATGACTGTAGCATTCAGTTTCACTTAAAATTAAACAAAATAAAGTTTTAAAATGCCCTTATATGTTTAAGAACTGAGGTTGAATTTTTGTTAACATTAAAAAACCTCCTTTCTTGCTTAATTTTTGTTGCAGTTAATTAAATAATAACAGTGATTTGTCTCTGATCAGCTTAGCTGGATTTTTTTTATTTTAACCCAAGAATGTTTTTATTAACACTACATAAAAATTATTTTAAAAAGTATTGACATAAATAATGCTTCATTTCTAAAATTGTGTTAACATCTTTAACTCATCTACACTTGTTTTAAATTCTGATGTGCCTGATAAATTTTTCTTGCTTTTAAACCTGAACTGTTCAAATTTTTTAAAGTAAAAAATACTTATGTTTCTTGATATAATCCCCTGCTACATTTATCCCAGCATTTCACTACTGCCTGGATACCCGCAGGGTAGGAAAATTTTTTGTTACGTAGAAGAGAGGACTGACTGCTTCACCTCATCATTGCTGTTGAAATGCTGACCTCCCAGGAACAATTTCAAGGGCCCAAACAAATGAAAATCACTGGTAGCAAGGTCCAAACTATACCATGGGATGGTGGCAATAAGTTACAGCCAAGATCTTGTAGCTTGCATGTTGTGCAGTGAGCTGTATGCAGTGTGCATTGTCCTACAGAAACAGAACGCCTTTAGTGATCACACCAAGCCAATTTTTCTTGAGAGCTTGTGCACATCTTAAAGAACTTTGTAATAGTACTCACTATTAATATTGAATCCATGGGGTAGAAAGCCATAAATGATGGCATTTTTATCCCAAAAAACTGAGGCCACAACTTTGGTGGCTCCAAACTATTTTGACTAGCTTGAACCACCTTGTCACTTACTGATGTAGCCTTCTTTAAAACATTTGCACCACTCAAATGTCTTAGTGCGACTAAGAGTCTCATCATCATACTGTGCAAGGAGTCGCAAATATATCTCACCTGGTTTTATGCCTTCATTCTCAAGAAATTTCATTACAATGTGCTGATCCACATATCCTGGATATCATGTTCTTTATGATTGACTGTTGTAGTTGTTTAACATTGCTTCATGTCAGCGTGCCATTCTGACGCTATGATGCCATAGCTGACACTTGTACCTTATGTGTACAACCAACAGAATGTGCAGGAATCTCCATTTACACTGGTCTAACAAAAGTCGCAGTTAGATGTGAACATCCCTCGTATATACACACATATAGAATATGTATTTCATATTTGTGTATTATATAAAATAATTTGTATTATATAAATATTTCTATGTATGTGTAATACTAGTAACTATTTTTAATGCAATAGGAGAAAATTTACTCTGAGAGTACTTTCTATTTTCTTTAAGAATTATGAGGGGCTTTATCCTGTGAGTGTTCTTACCCAAATTGTATAATTTTATCTCCTTTTTCTTCAAAAGAATTAATGATGCTGTGCTATTTTATTTTATACCAGTACCCTTAGCAATACATTTTTTGATCAGATGGGCTCTCTGTAGGAATGAATATGATTTAGTAATCAGTTTCAAGAATGTCAAGACATATGTTACTTGCACTTCTTCACTCCCAGGTCTTGGCCTTCTACTTACTAATAATTCTTACAGAGACTGTGTTCCCCAATGTTTTTGATAAGAACTATATATTTTTATCTTCCCTTTTTACCCAGTGGCATGATCAATGCTGTGCTATAATTATTTTCCCCAGATTCTTATGTATTACATAATTCTTAGCAAAAAACTGTTTTAGTGGCCTGGGCAGTTGGGGAGGGTGTAGCCCAATTTATGTAACAGTTCAAGAGATGACTGAGTTTTTCTGACAAAAAATATTCCTGCTATTTTTCAAAGTCCTACATGCAACAAAAAATGTTGGTGAGCCCTTTGCCCCTGGTGAAGTCAGATACTGAGTTTTGGAGTTTTTTCATCAGTTTTGGACAGTGAGGAACATGAACTGCACTCCATTATAAGTATTTATTATTATTTTAGGTATAAAAAATTTTCGCTCATCTTCTTCATTGTAAAATAATTATAACAATTTTTAATTCTCATTGTGTGCAAGAATTACTCAATAAACATTTTAATAGAAGTGATAGAATTTCTAGAAGTAAGTTTTTAATCCTTTTGCTGTCATATTTGATTCAGTGTAATGAACTTAATATTTTGTTAAATTTATTTCTGACATTTTTTAAGTGCTTTTGCTGAGTGTATAAAATTTTTTGTTGGTATAATTTTTTCAGGCAAATTCGTACCTTAGAACAGGATCATATTAAATTGAATTCTTCTGTAAAAGCAGCAGTTATTGTTGCAAACAAAACAGAAAATTTCAAAAGTAATTGTGAAAAATCACTGAAACAGTATATTGAAGAAAATGAATCTTTAAATAGAAAAGTTGTTGAACTTTCAGGTACGTACCTAAAGCAGTTTATTATTAATTTTGTTGCTGTTTTAATTGTATGTTGCAACTGGTTACTTCTACTTTTATACTTGATGAGATATTGGGATAAAACATCTGTTAAGTGCTGAAAGTAAGCATTGCATTCAGGTAAATTAAACATCTGTAGAATTATAATTAAAGTATTAATTTGTTTAATGATGCTACGTCAAATAAGGTCTTAGAAACAATTTTTTTTCACCTTCAAAGTTAAATATAATTAATTCATGGTGAAATTTTTCTTAATGCGGTCAGCATTGATCATAGAAATCTGGAAATTTAAAAAAATGTTTCTTACAACTTTCCTTGGTTAACAAAAATGTTTACTCATCTGTTCATAATTTTAATTTTTATTGTGCCTATCATATATCTTTGAATATTTTCATATTTTTTGTTTATTTATTTTATTTTATAGTGTGTTATATTTTCTAATTTTATGAATGATTTTTATATTGAATTGTTCAGAATAAATTAAGGCTTCAAGGAGGCTTTTTTTTAGAAAACCGTAAAGAAATTTCCTAATTCAAAGTTATAATTTTAAACTGTTAAAAACTTCTCTTGACAGTAAATTGTATTTAATGATTTTGAATAATGATTCTTAGGACAAAAGTAGGTAAATTTGCCAGCTTCTGTGATGCAAGTGGTAGCATCTTAACCTTTCATCCAGAGGTCCCGGGTTCGAATCCCGGTCAGGCTTGACATTTTCACACGTTACAAAACCTTTATCTCATCCTCGGAAGCAGTACATAACGGTGGTATCCCAGAGGTTAATTTTTTTTTTTTTTTAAATAAAGGTAAAAGAAAATTTACTTGCTCATAAACCTGAGGACTGGTGCCTTTTCATAGATTTGTCCAAGTATAGTTTAAAAGTGGTTCTACTACACAACAGTAACAAATATCCTTTAATACCAATAGCTTATGGTATTAATTTGAAAGAGACATACGATATGATGAAAGACATTCTTGAAAAAATAAATTATAAAAAACATAGCTGGAACATATGTGGTGGTTTGAAAATCATAGCTATTTTGTTAGGCATGCAGTTAGGCTTTACTAAGTACATGTGTTTTCCTTGCGAATGGGACAGCCGAGCTAGGGATAAGCATTGTTACCAAAGAATGGAAGAAAAAAAGACACCTTAACTCCAAATGGGAAAAATATTACTCATGAGCCCTTAGTTGAACCCAGAAAAATATTTTTATCCCCTTCATATCAAGCTAGGACTAATGAAAAATTTTGTAAAAGCAATGAAGAAGTATAGTCCTGGATTTTTGTACATCAGGCAGAAATTTCCAAATGTAAGTGAAGGAAAAGTTAAAGAAGGAATATTTGTTGGTCCTCAAATAACAGAATTGTTCAAAGATGATGTATTTATCTCGGTGTTAAATAATGTAGAAAGTATAGTAGCTTGGGCTTCATTTAAAGACGTTTGCAAAAATTTTCTCGGCAAACAAAAATCCAACCATTACAATGATATTGTTAACCAACTTCTTACTTCATGTAGAGCTATGGGTTATAATATGTCTGAAAATACATTTCCTCCACTCACATCTGGATTTTTCCCTGGACAACCTCAAAGACATAAGTGATGAACATGGTGAATGTTTCCACCAAGACATTTCGGTGATGGAAATCCACTATAAAGTGAAATGGAATACCAACATGCTAACTGATTACTGTTGGACATTAATTCAGGATGTGCCTATGGCTATTTATAAAAGAAAAGCATCAGCGAAATCATTCTAACACAGGTATGGCCATGCAAAATTATAAATTTTACAGTTTTTTTTTTTTTTGTCTTCAGTCATTTGACTGGTTTGATGCAGCTCTCCAAGATTCCCCATCTAGTGCTAGTCTTTTCATTTCAGTATACCCTCTACATCCTACATCCCCAACAATTTGTTTTACATACTCCAAACATGGCCTGCCTACACAATTTTTCCCTTCTACCTGTCCTTCCAATATTAAAGCGACTATTCCAGGATGCCTTAGTATGTGGCCTATAAGTCTGCCTCTTCTTTTAACTATATTTTTCCAAATGCTTCTTTCTTCATCTATTTGCCGCAATACCTCTTCATTTGTCACTTTATCCACCCATCTGATTTTTAACATTCTCCTATAGCACCACATTTCAAAAGCTTCTAATCTTTTCTTCTCAGATACTCCGATTGTCCAAGTTTCACTTCCATATAAAGCGACACTCCAAACATACACTTTCAAAAATCTTTTCCTGACATTTAAATTAATTTTTGATGTAAACAAATTATATTTCTTACTGAAGGCTCGTTTAGCTTGTGCTATTCGGCATTTTATATCGCTCCTGCTTCGTCCATCTTTAGTAATTTTACTTCCCAAATAACAAAATTCTTCTACCTCCATAATATTTTCTCCTCCTATTTTCACATTCAGCGGTCCATCTTTGTTATTTCTACTACATTTCATTATTTTTGTTTTGTTCTTGTTTATTTTCATGCGATAGTTCTTGCGTAGGACTTCATCTATGCCGTTCATTGTTTCTTCTAAATCCTTTTTACTCTCGGCTAGAATTACTATATCATCAGCAAATCGTAGCATCTTTATCTTTTCACCTTGTACTGTTACTCCGAATCTAAATTGTTCTTTAACATCATTAACTGCTAGTTCCATGTAAAGATTAAAAAGTAACGGAGATAGGGAACATCCTTGTCGGACTCCCTTTCTTATTAGGGCTTCTTTCTTATGTTCTTCAATTGTTATTGTTGCAGTTTGGTTCCTGTACATGTTAGCAATTGTTCTTCTATCTCTGTATTTGAAACCTAATTTTTTTAAAATGCTGAACATTTTATTCCAGTCTACGTTATCGAAAGCCTTTTCTAGGTCTATAAACGCCAAGTATGTTGGTTTGTTTTTCTTTAATCTTCCTTCTACTATTAATCTGAGGCCTAAAATTGCTTCCCTTGTCCCTATACTTTTCCTGAAACCAAATTGGTCTTCTCCTAACACTTCTTCCACTCTCCTCTCAATTCTTCTGTATAAAATTCTAGTTAAATTTATGACTATATAAGATTTTATATAAGATTTTATGTTAAGATGCATGACTAGTTAAACTAATTGTTCTGTATTCTTCACATTTATCTGCCCCTGCTTTCTTTGGTATCATAACTATAACACTTTTTTTGAAGTCTGATGGAAATTCCCCATTTTCATAAATATTACACACCAGTTTGTATAATCTATCAATCGCTTCCTCACCTGCACTGTGCAGTAATTCTACAGGTATTCCGTCTATTCCAGGAGCCTTTCTGCCATTTAAATCTTTTAATGCTCTCTTAAATTCAGATCTCAGTATTGTTTCTCCCATTTCATCCTCCTCAACTTCCTCTTCTTCCTCTATAACACCATTTTCTAATTCATTTCCTCCGTATAACTCTTCAATATATTCCACCCATCTATCGACTTTACCTTTCGTATTATATATTGGTGTACCATCTTTGTTTAACACATTATTAGATTTTAATTTATGTACCCCAAAATTTTCCTTAACTTTCCTGTATGCTCCGTCTATTTTACCAATGTTCATTTCTCTTTCCACTTCTGAACACTTTTCTTTAATCCACTCTTCTTTCACCAGTTTGCACTTCCTGTTTATAGCATTTCTTAATTTCCGATAGTTCCTTTTACTTTCTTCATCACTAGCATTCTTATATTTTCTACGTTCATCCATCAGCTGCAATATATCATCTGAAACCCAAGGTTTTCTACCGGTTCTCTTTATTCCGCCTAAGTTTGCTTCTGCTGATTTAAGAATTTCCTTTTTAACATTCTCCCATTCTTCTTCTACATTTTCTACCTTATCTTTTTTACTCAGACCTCTTGCGATGTCCTCCTCAAAAATCTTCTTTACCTCCTCTTCCTCAAGCTTCTCTAAATTCCACCGGTTCATCTGACACCTTTTCTTCAGGTTTTTAAACCCCAATCTACATTTCATTATCACCAAATTATGGTCGCTATCAATGTCTGCTCCAGGGTAAGTTTTGGAGTCAACGAGTTGATTTCTAAATCTTTGCTTAACCATGATATAATCTATCTGATACCTTGCAGTATCGCCTGGCTTTTTCCAAGTGTATATTCTTCTATTATGATTTTTAAATTGGGTGTTGGCAATTACTAAATTATACTTCGTGCAAAATTCTATAAGTCGGTCCCCTCTTTCATTTTACTTCATTTTACTTTCCTTTTACTTTCTTCATCACTAGCATTCTTATATTTTCTACGTTCATCCATCAGCTGCAATATATCATCTGAAACCCAAGGTTTTCTACCGGTTCTCTTTATTCCGCCTAAGTTTGCTTCTGCTGATTTAAGAATTTCCTTTTTAACAGTCTCCCATTCTTCTTCTACATTTTCTACCTTATCTTTTTTACTCAGACCTCTTGCGATGTCCTCCTCAAAAATCTTCTTTACCTCCTCTTCCTCAAGCTTCTCTAAATTCCACCGATTCATCTGACACCTTTTCTTCAGGTTTTTAAACCCCAATCTACATTTCATTATCACCAAATTATGGTCGCTATCAATGTCTGCTCCAGGGTAAGTTTTGGAGTCAACGAGTTGATTTCTAAATCTTTGCTTAACCATGATATAATCTATCTGATACCTTGCAGTATCGCCTGGCTTTTTCCAAGTGTATATTCTTCTATTATGATTTTTAAATTGGGTGTTGGCAATTACTAAATTATACTTCGTGCAAAATTCTAGAAGTCGGTCCCCTCTTTCATTCCTTTTGCCCAGCCCGTATTCACCCACTATATTTCCTTCCTTGCCTTTTCCAATGCTTGCATTCCAATCTCCAACTATTATTAAATTTTCATCTCCTTTTACGTGTTTAATTGCTTCATCAATCTCTTCGTATACACACTCTACCTCATCATCATCATGGACGCTTGTAGGCATATAGACGTTAACAATCGTTGTCGGTTTAGGTTTTGATTTTATCCTTATTACAATGATTCTATCGCTATGCGTTTTGAAATACTCCACTCTCCTCCCTATCTTCTTGTTCATCACGAAACCTACTCCTGCCTGCCCATTATTTGACGCTGAGTTAATTACTCTAAAATCACCTGACCAAAAGTCGCCTTCCTCTTTCCACCGAACCTCACTAATTCCTACTATATCCACATTTGTCCTACCCATTTCCCTTTTTAAATTTTCTAGCCTACCAACCTTTTTCAAGCTTCTAACATTCCACGCTCCGACTCGTAGAATGTTATTTTTTAATTTTCTGGTGACCCCTTCCTTAGCAGTCCCCACCCGGAGATCCGAACGGGGGACTATTTTACCTCCAGAATATTTTACCAAGGAAGGCGCCTCCATTATTGCTATGTGAAAATGCAGAGAGCCACATTTTCTTGGAAAAAAAGCAGCTGTAGTTTTCCATTGCTTTCAGCTGCGCAGTACTCAGAGGACTGAGTGATGTTGATACGGCCGTTTAAGTCATCCTGACTCACGCCCCTAACAACTACTGAAAGAGCTGCTGCCCTCTTTCAGGAATCATTCCTTAGTCTGGCTCTCAACAGATACCTCTCCGATATGGTTGCACCTTCGGTCCAGCTACTCTGTATCCCTGAGCACTCAAGCCCCCTCACCAACGGCAAGGTCTCATGATTCATAGAGGAGGATTACATTTCATTTTGAAATGTAATTTATTTAAAACTAAGGGCGATAGAAAAATTGTACTTACAAATCTGTAATGTACGCAAAAAAAGCAATTCAAGAAATGGTATCACACTTAGAGAAACATTAAAATTTTTTTTTTGTCCATCAGTGTTTTAATACAAAATTACCTTTTCATTTTAATAAATTTTTTTTGTAACTTTTTATTTTTTAGTGCAGCTGCAAGAATTTGACTTTCCCCTGAAGAAAGAAACCAATGAAAAGGATGATTTTTCTCAAGATGATGTAGTTAAAACTTTCAATGAGGTTAGTTACTTTCAGTAGTGGTCATAATTTTTTATTTATCTAATGAAGTTTATCTTACATATGTTTGAGATTATACTGCTACATAACAACAAGGTTTTAGATTTAATTACTGTTCCACAATCAGTCTTGCACAATCTCAGCCTATCCCTTCTGAGATAGAGCACTTAATCCTTTGATCATTATGGAGATGGTATTCTGATAGCTGATGAAATTCATTATTTTTCTTAAGTTTTAGTCCCACTTAGATTTTATTCTTCACACAATTTTTAAATATTAATTATTTGTAAGCTGTACATAGTACAAGGTTTGAAAAAAATACATGGATTTTATTTTTTTTCAACAAATCTTTATTTATTTATCAATATTGATTTTGTTACCTTCAACGTACTCCCCTTCAGATATAATACATTGTGCCACCTTTTTTTATAATCTTTGAAGTACCTCGAATGCAATTTTCAGTGTAGCTTTTAGCTCCTTCAGCGATTCTGTCTTATCTCTTCAATGTTGGCAGAAGTCATCCTTCCATGGTTCTTTTCAGCTTGGGGAATAAGAAGAAGTCATAGGGCACCATGTTTGGTGAATACAGAGGCCAAAGCATTATAATGATGTTGTTTTTGGCAAAAAAATTCACATACAAACAGTTGAAGTGTGAGCAGGTGCATTATCGTGGTGCAATTGTCATGAATTGTTTTACCACAGATCTGGCATTTTCTTCAGATTGCTTCATGAAAATGGTGTATAACTTCTAGGTAGTACTCCTTTTAGATCTATGACGTGGTGGCAAGAACTCATACTACACTAAGCCGTTGAAATTGAAAAACACAGTGATCAGAACCTTCACATTCGATTGAACTTGACGAGACTTTTTCATCAACAATAAACTAAGTATCTAATCTGGCTACCAGTGTAAATGTATGTTAGGGACACAAATATACCAAAACAACAACAAAAAAGACAATTGTACTTGTACAGTATGGAAAATTAAAAACTTCCACAAATTTTTTTTATCAAACCTTGTATATTTCTTATATTTACATCATTCAACATTTTTTTTTACCATTCATTACCTGCCTTCCCATAATTATTCACTGATCATTTTCAATAGGTGCTATTATTTATGGCAAGGTAATGGATAAAATACCATGAGTAGATCATCATTTTTCACCATCTACCTCTTTTCCTTAACATTCACCCTTCTTCATCATTATTGATTCAGTGACTGCAGTTCTGAGCCTGTTTGGTTCCACGATGAAGACAGCAGTTTTTTAGCATTATTTTATTGGATTGTAATATAACTAACGTAATAGTATTTAAAACTCAGATAGTAGTAAACATTCTTCCAACTTTATTTTTGTTATATCATAGTTTAACTGAAAAATATTTTTTCTTGAAACTACTAGTGTTTTTATTTTTATTTTTTTTATCTAATGCTCTACAATAAAAAGTAATAAGTTTAGTGGTATTTCACTTCTAGGCATATTCACAAGACCTCTTATATATTATTTAATTGTGTTAAATAGAAAACACTTAGGCAATTCACATAAGTTTATAGAAGATATATCGGACACTGATTATTACTTTCCTGGTTAATATAGATAGTATATTTACTCTGACATATAAATAATATATAATGTAAATAAAACAAAAAATCAGTGCATGTTTGTTATTTGTACGAAGTGTATGAAAAACCTGGTCAAAAATTGGTACATCATGATAAAAACAAGGACTTCTAAAAAACTTATTAACAAAATGTGTCTAAACTTGATAAATAAATGCTTCCATCAAGTTATTATGAAGTCACACAAGAAATTGTATTTCAATTAGTATGTTAATCTTAGTAGTTGGAAAAGTACTGAGAAAAATTACAGATATACATGGAAATAAAACTAGGAAGAAAGAAGGTTAATCATTTGCTGATGTGTTAGGTAATGGAAGAGGATTAGAAAGTGTAATGGAATTTCATTTTAAAGTTTTGAAAAATTGTCTTTACAAGTTACAAAGACAAATCAAGGTGTATAGTTGTCCAAAGAGGCATTGAAGTATTAGTAAAGCAGTAATATAAATCTTTCAAGAAAGTCATGTTGTACTAGTATCTAATCAGCATAATAGGTAAAACATGGTTAAGTAATTTAATACAAATTAAAGGTATTCAGTCAATGCCTGTATGCATTATCTAATATATTAACAATTAGTTAACAATGCATCATAAAATTAATAGGTTTATCTTATTTTTTGAATTTGGCTTAAACAAGAAGATAAAGGTTCAAAGTAATTTAGATAAATACATTACACCAAATTAAGAACCGAGCACATATGGAAATATAAGTAATTATCCACAGAGCTTGTTACATCACAGTTTTTTTGTCCTCCAGCCACTCTATCTAGCCATATATTTACTCATTAACTCTTAAAAAGGTCACCTGATCATCATGAAAATAATACACTGCATTGTTTTGCCAAATTCATTTGTGTTTACTGATGTAACACAAAAAAAGTATTCAAATTAATGAATCTATCTATGGAGTAACACAAGAATTTATTATTTTGTTAATTCATTCAGTATTTTTAATGAATATTTGTTAGTACTTCATCTGTTCTTTTCTTAAACAATGGTTTTAAAAATTGCACTTGTTATGAAAATAAAAAATAAAAATTTATGTATAAAGAAGCCTTATTCCCCTTTGATTTAGTCTTCCTTGGGATTAATTAAAATTTATTGGTGTTTGTTATCAACAGTGCAACTAGTATAAGATGTATTATATTCGAACCCATAAATATAATATCCTTCACCTTTAGAATGGATCTAAGTATATATTATCTAAATTATTTATTAATACTGTTTATGTAACTAATTATTTATTAATGTGCAATCTTAATAAAATATTCATTTTTTTTATAAAATATTTAACTAAAATCATATATGTACATGAAATTGAATTATTTTCTACCAGATACAAATTAATAAGATTTATTATGATCACTTTCTAAGATTTACTTTACATCAGAATCTTTATATTAAGTGTACTATTTTATGGTTAAATTTTTTTTTAAATTGTTAGGTAAACAAACATGGGTTTGTCAAGTAATATACAACTCTTTGAGACGATTGGTATCTGAGTAATATTAAAATTTTGAACATAAATAATTATATAAAAATTCTGTCAACTAGAGAAAATTATCTTCAAAATCTGTTTGTACATTCATAAGATTAAATCTATTTTTATCATTGGTAATATCACATTTTTTCCTAGTAATATTTAATCCAAGATCTGTCTTCCTCATTATTTCACAATTATTATTTGTATATTAATCAGTAACTGAAGGTTTTATTATTTTAAAGATACTTCACTCCATTTGAATGTTTCCATTTTACTTTTTTTTTAAATTATTTAATTAACCTGAAAATCTCTTAGTGAAAGTTAGATTTTATAAATGCCACATACGGGTCAAATTTATTGTTTTTATTGTTTATCATTTTGTCGCTTTGTGGTATGTTTTTTTTTAGTTTTTATGGTTTAGAATTAATGTTGGATTTATTTCTATTAAAAATTTGGTGATTCTTTTTTTAAAAACTTTCTTTTAATATATTAAAAAATTTGTTTTGATATTTAAATGTAATCTATTTTATGCGGTATTAAATTCAAATTAGAGTTATAAAGTGTATATTATAAAGTATGTTATAAGTGTATATTATAAAGTGTACATTTTTCATATAATTTCTCATTATTTACAGAAATTAATTCTTTTAAGGTTCATATTAGTCCTCTGTACTGTTAAATTATATTTTAAATTGTATAATATACACCACCTACTACAGAATATTGAAATAAGACATATCTTACCTTAATTTTATCATGACAATACTTTCACGGGATCCCACATCCTCAGTCATGATTGCATTATTTAATTAAATTGCATATTAAAAAATAAAAAATATTAAAATAAATTATGTACATGGTGTAATATTTATTACGTTACAATGTAACAAACATTACACCATGTACAGGTGGCGCAACCAATCTTGATGCTTGGTGCCATGGCAGTGACAGCCACAATTCGAATCATTCTACTATCCTTTTAAGATAACATTTGCTTCTTTATCTAACAGTAAATAGGCCTTTGTAAGATGTACTATGGTGTTACTATTGGAAAGCAGAACACAATTTTTCTAAATTTTAATCACCTCTGTATAGCTAATATTTTGAACATTATTACATTTTTAAATTTAATTTGATAATTAAATTAAATAATATAATTGATAATTTAATATATGTAATGTAATATATATTGTATTTTTATAATCAAAAATCAACTTGAACAACGCAAATACGGAATTACAAAGTAAATGAAATGACACTTTTTTTTTTTATTCCAAAAGCGTGATTATAAAAATACAATGCATTAGTACAGAGGAATATAGGTCTTATAAGTATTGACTTTAGAAAAATGTAAATGTCAAATTTAATTTTCCCACTGAAAAATTTTTAATTAATATCCAACCATTTTCTGCAAAAAAATATGTTATTATGCATTTTTGAAAATTATAAATGTAACAAGAATTACAAAATCACTGATGTGAAGATGGGAATTGTACAATAGTAGGCTTACACATAAAATGGTATAACATGTAAATGAAAATATATATTACCTTCTTTGGTGTTCCATTTTATTTTCAAACAGATATTCAAAAGTTAATGCAAGATAGCAAATAAATACATAAATTAATGGAATTATAAATTATAGCAGAAACTAATTATTTTTAAGTGTTAGAACAAAATAAAAGTATTTTAATTAAAGAGGTTGAACGCCATCCACTTTGTAAGAAATATTACAATTTCCGAGGTTACTGTTATCAGAATCATCATTGTAATCATCACTGTTACTTTCACTATCTTCTTGTAAAGAAATAAATGATTTCATAGCACTATCAATGATATGTTCTTGTCACATAATTAGCTTCTGGTTCCTTAACTTTGTCACAATGCACCTTCCAGTTTCTTTTATTTATGTCGGCCACTTTATTTTCACATGGCCTTTGAACATCTTCGATATCAAAAGTTATGTTATGACTTGCTACATATCCTTTAACTTCTGAAAAAACCATCTCGGTAGGATTTAAGTCCAGGTGGTATGGAGATAGTCACAGAATCATGCCCTTTTTTTTGTAAATGTTAAAAACACATAGACAGGAAACTTTTCCCCGATTGCTTTTATCATTTTATACAACTTGATTTCAGCATCGAGGGAAAACTAGGAACAGAATGCTTCTGCAATCATTTTATCGTATCTTCTTTTCTTGAACTGCAATTGGTCATTTTTCTGATACGGCATTGTGATAGAGTCAGAAATTACCACAGAATTATCAGGAAGGTTTGGAATTAACATCATTTCTTCTATTCATTTTAAGTAATTTTCCATTTTCATTTGACCTCTGTAATCGCCACTTTTTAAACTTGCATGCCAAGTTAGTAAGATGTTTGGTATAAAACCCATTTATCCTCCAGCGTGCATTATAATAAGTGTGCTGTCTTTTGAAATAATAACTTTCAGCCCGTTACCTGAATCAGTACACCACAATTTATTTTTAGTGAGAGAAGATAATATATATAACTCTTTGAGGCACACTATCGGCCTATTTTCGGTTCTAAATTTTTTTACTATAGTCAGATACTGAATACGCTTACATTGTCATGTCATTCAGTGAAAACCTTCATATTATTTTTGGTCTCTTCACCTAAAGCCCAATTCTTTCATTATTTTTCTTAAACTCATCTCTTTTCTTGAATAACTAATGGCGTCTTTGAGAGCTAACATTATATTTTTCACTATCAGCAGTTTATGAATTTTGTGAAATTCATTGTAGTCCATTTCACCACGCACTTGTCAAAGTCATCTAGTCCTGTTGTAGGCATTTCATGGGGTTTGTATTTTATTGTAGTAGTGAAAGAAATCTCTGCTGGATTTTTGGCTAATTTTTCTACTAACATTTTTTCTCTTTTCTTACTGTTTGAATTCTTTGGATCACGACATCCCACATGCAGCTGCTACTTTTTCTTCACATTTTACTTTCCTATCTAGATAGTACTATAGCAGAGCTATAGCTCTAGATGGGAAAGTATTGTAATTGTTCCAATTTGGGCATATGTGGTTTTCACAAAATCTTGACGTTTTAACACCTAAGGAACCCAAAAAACCAGATGGAAATTTTCCAGATGTTCGTATTCAAGTGTTAGTTGTTGACCTCTAAATTACCTTATATCTCCAGAACTAGTGGATCAATTTTGACCAAATATGGCCAGATTACTTCTATAAGTAGGACATTGATACCATTAAATTTTCAACTTAAAAAGGCTAAGGGGGTGAAGCTGTAGAGCAAGGACACCCTCAGTATCTTGAGATTTCACCTAATTATGGTCATATTTTTCTTAGGCACATATGTTAACAAAAAATAACAATATTTGCAAAAAATGTTTTTACAAAATCACATCCCTACCCCAAAAATTGATGTTATAGTCATCTGCTATGTGTGACAACACAGATGAGTGGTAGAATTACATCTTGAATAATATTTAAAGTGTAAAAAAGTAACTCGGTCTGGCTGTGTCTAGAACTCAATCGCCTGGTTGACTTGGTACCAGGTACATTAAGCCTCATGGCTACACCAGTCTGCTGACAAGTGAAATTTGTTTGTGTAAGTTGTGAAGTTACATCAGTATAGTTAGTACCTATTGTTGCCACTTGTACTGCCACAGCCACGCAAATTATGGTATGCTAGCATGATTTAATTAGAATCATTAAATAAATGAAAAAATATTATTATACTTAAATAAGATGGTAAATATTTTAAATTAAGTTTTGTGTGTGTACGCCGCACATCAGAAACAACCCAAGGTGTAGGACTTTTACAAAACATGGCTTTAGCCACGTGACAGGAAAGTCCTACAGCTGTGTTGTCAGCTTTTTTTAAAGTGAATCAGATATTTATCTTCTTTTTCTGACATCAGAAATCAATCACCTTCTTGTTTCATACCCATATACACTGTTTATTATTTCTCGGGTTTGCCATTTTAGTTTTTTGTTTTTTACATACATAACCAATTATAAAATGTAATTACTTTTCTCAATCAAAACTCAAATAAAATGAAACAGAATTTGCACAAATGATCGATCTTACAGGATCAATAAATACAGGACAACTTGGTAATTGGATTACACTCAAGCATACAATAATATAGGCTAATGGGCATTTATTTATTTTTACAATGGCCTGGCTGAATTTGAAAGCTATGAGCAAACAGCAAACAATATAGTTATATTGTTTCTTGATATGATTCTAAGAAAGAAGACTCATTTTCTGTGTTATAATACTTGGCTTGTTGATGTTTATTTTTACAATAAAATCATGATAAACTATGTTTATATATGTCAGACAATTACAATGTTAGTTAAATTATTATTTAGTATTTGTCTGCTGATGTAATTATAATACTTGTTGAGAATAGGCTTATATTTTTATAACATTTAAAAATATACCATAACATCTTCCATGGCGCTAGCCTGTGTAGCTTTTCTTCCCACTACACACTGAGCTGCTGAACCCTGTACATCATACATGTACACTGCACCACAAATACTACACAAATTACAACATGCACACTTACACAACACCTTACTCTATTTCTTCTTACACATACATTCGGTGGTGTTGCAATACCTTGTGAAATGCAAATGTAACCCAAGGTGGAAACTATGTTGTTGATGAGTGGATGGCTCTACGTAGTGAGTCTCGAACAAGTCCTCTGGGCATCTGGGCAAACCAAGTAGTACGTAGCTCCAGCCTCTGTATGGGTAGGATCTGCAAAGGTGATCCTATATTTTCCTGGTACTCATGGAACCAAAATTAGCAATCCACAATAAAACACTATGATGGTTTGTGGTCCATCTGAAAAACCACAAAAAGCAGTCTTGTGAAAAGGCCTCGATCAGCATTTTCATGAGGATATAAGTAGTGTGGAAAATAAAGTAAATAGTGACGTACCCTGTCCACAGTTTAAAAATGTTAGAATCATTATGTAAAACAATCAGGAAGGTGGCTGCCTTTACAAGGTCTCAACTTTCCTGATTAACAAAGTAGTAACAGGATCATGTGGCTCACCAAAGAATATCAAGAAATTAAGCGATAGATTAATACTAATTGAAACATATAATGATGAGCAAAGTTGATCTCTCTTACATCTTAATAATATGGGCAGTATAAACGTAAGCATGGTGTGCCACAAAACATTGAATACCAGCCGAGGAGTAATTTTTTGTCAGGACCTTCTGATTATGGAAGTTACTGAAATAGCTGATGAGCTTCGTCCCCAAGAAGTTGTGAAAATAAAGCAGGTAATGAAACAGCACTATCACAGAAAATAAAACTAGGTTACCTGTCGGTTTGAATATGGACATTTATCACCAACCTATGGCGATGTTTCCAATGTTATGGTCATACTACAATATTTTGTTAGAAAACTGTAATTTGTGCTCAATGTGGTAATGAAGGCCACAATGATGCTAACTACCAAGAAGATAAAAAAAGTGCGAACTTAGTGAATCACATACAGCTTGCTCCCGAATTGCCCAACTTTTAAAGAAGTAAGGCAATCCTAAAAATACCAAGCAAAAGCTATCTTTCTAGCTGCAGAAAGAGAATAAAAGAAGATGCTAAACTCTCATAACCTGATTAAAACTCTTTTCCTCTCTTTTCCTGCTGCAACATCAAGAGAAGCTCCTGGAAATGCAGTTATTCAACAGTCCAGATCATACGATGAGCTAAAAAAACTTATTCAGATGTTTGAATACTAGATTGTGGATACCGGTGTTCTTTGGTGGTTGGGTTTCAATTAACCATACATCTCAGGAATGGTCGAACTGAGACTGTGCAAGACTGCACTTCATTTACACTTATACATATCATCCTCATTCATCTTTTGAAGTATTATCTGGACGGTAATTACCGGAGGCTAAACAGGAAAAAGAAAGAAAGATGTTATCTGATCAAGTTGCATTACTTACTGCCACTATTTCAGAGCTAACTAAATGAATAAAAACTCAGTACTACTGAAACCAACAGTGGGATCCCTCTGAAAGTTCCTGTCCCTTAAGTTTTGCCTTTGTAGATAGGAGTAAATACAGCAGGCAGTAAGCCATCTATTAAACTCCCTGTTAAAGATGCCCACACAATCATACCCCTGGGTTGTGGTCTCCGACTACCCATTGTTCAAAATCATCTCCCCCTTCATCACTTTGTATACTTGGATATGGTTGAAGAACACCCAGCCATAGGGCATTGGAGTTTATTAAAATTAAAAATTCTAAAAAGAAAAACTGAATCACCTTCAATTAATTTTTCATTTGTAATTATCATCTACATATTCATCTGTAATTCTGTATCTATAACCTTTATTTATAAGGATTACCCAGCGGAGCATTCAAAGTCTTCGGTCCTGCACTGAGTATTGACTCACGTTCAAGAACCAATGTGCTTCCAAGAAACTTATCTTCTGCAAAAAGATACAGTAACACTCAGAGGCCATTTCTGTGAGAGATACGACTGTCTCACAGACAGTGGAGAGAATGGTGGAGTTGCTATTATCATGGGGAATGAAGAATCTGCCACAAGGACACCACTAGCTATCCTCATTCCTGTTGTTGGTATAAAAATCTTAAAATTTCATATCTGCAATTTGTATCCCTCACCTAAATCAGATTTCAATGCTCTAGATACATCAAATCTCCACAAAAAAATTCCATTGCTGTCATTAACAGTAGGAGAATTTAATGCCCACCATGTTCCATGGGATACATCAGTCTGCTCCTCTAAAGGAATTATGATAAACAGAGTGAGATAAGACATAGACCTCTGACTACTGATTATGCACATTCACATCATTATTGTCCAGTACATTGTCTAACATCGACTTCTCCTTTTGCTCACTGAGAGTTTACTCTCTCATGTTAATTGGTCTGTTTGTGACAACTTTTACAGGAGTGACTACAAGCTAATTATTATTACTTTTGGTGTCAACTGCGAGATTAACAAAAGGCCATGAAGATGGATTGTTGAAAAAGCAAATTGGAATGATTAGTATAAAGCTTTCTCAACATGGTATAATGATGGTGCAGATGCCCTTGATTAAATTATGTCTTTTACATCCCTGTTACTTGAGAATGCTAATAGATACATTCCACAAACATCTAGAAAACCTAGACATTCCTCCATTCCTTAGCGGAATAATGACTGCCAAAACAAGATTAGGAAACGGCAGCAGGCAATGCGTAAATTTAACCGCAGGCCTACAAATGAACACCTAGATTTGTACTGTAAAGCTAGAGTGGTATGTTATTGTGTATTCTTAGATGCTACAAGAAAGTCATGGATGAATTACATAAACACCATCAGACACAGTACCCCCATGTCTACTATTTGGAATAAGCTTTGTGCAATTTATGGATCACAGAAACAATCTGTTCCCGGACTTATTCACAATGGAAAACTTCTTACACCATTTACTGCAGTTGTTTCCATTCACTTGGCAGATTGTTTTCATTCAGTGTCTTTCACTTCATCATGTACAAATGAATTTCAGAGATATAAGATACAGATGGAAATAGTATCCACTTGAATTCAATAAGTTGTTGCATGCATTAAAAAACTCTTACAACATCTATCCTGGACCTGACAACATTTGTCTTAGTATGCTCCCACACCTTCCTAATTTGGCACTACAACACCTATTGTGTACTTATAATTTTATTCTCTCCACAAGTATTCTCATCCATCTGGTCAGAAGCCTTTGTCTACCAGTACTTAAACCTGGCAAAGCATGCTCCTCGGGCTACCAGTACATTGCCCTGTGGGCATCCTTTGGATAGGGTCTTCCCTACTTCTGAGTTGCCATCACAGAGGGTGACAGTTCAATGGCTGAAATAACTTGAGAGAATCTTTATTTCATTCCACGTACAACCACATTTCTGCATTTGAAACAAGGCAGAGGGCCTCCATAAGTTATTAAAAGCCCCGGGTACATCCAGAAAAACACCTAACACATGCCTACATACACTGGAGAAAGCAATATTCATAAGCATCAATATGGCATCCTCCATGCTCTAACTGGGCTGGAATCCACATTGGCTGGCCATCAATAAGTGCCCAGTAGTTAACCTACTAATAATACAGAGATACAAAACTTTCTCAAAAACCTTTACAATTACAGGCAAGAGCATCAAAGGCTGATAAGAAGAACTAACAGTAGAGTCCTTGTCGCCACCTTTAAAAAGCAATATTAATTCTCCTTGCTTCTAACATACTGGGAAATATCCAGCAGAAAGCATTCTATTAAAAACCCTAATCAGGGGACCAAGAATCACGAGCAACGAGCGAACAAAAAATTCCATCATGATAGGTGATCCAGGGACTTTATGTTGTGCCATACTACAGACCATCTGACGAACCTCTGCCTCAGTAATCTCAGGAGATTGTACCTCAGTATGAAACTCAGTGATTTCTTGCAGAACATGTTGGTGATACAAAGTTTCACCAGCCTCAGTGTCATCAGGAAACAAATCATTTAACAAAATGTGAAGGACACGATCTTTTTCCATCACAACACCATCCTGAGTCAAAAGGGCTGATAAATGGACTTCCTTCCTATGCTAATATCCAAGGACTCTATACACAACACCCCAAGGGTCCTTATTTTCTTGCTCCTGAACAAATGAGTGCCAGGAATTACGCTTAGAGGACCTAATATCATTATATTACTATAATGATACTATCGTTATATAATAATGGTAGTATAATTATACTATCATTATAGTACCTGGCCCTCTCCCTCTGATAATTTGCAAATAGACCCGTGTGCCGACCAGGATCGTCTTCACGTTGTGCAGCTCTCCTGAGTCAACACAGACACCACTTCATCACAGTCAAATCCCGAGTCTACCAGCCTGGTACACAAACCCGGCCAGAGCCCCAGGGAATGGAACTATCACCAGCTGCTACCACCAAACAAGTAAAATTTTACTTCTCAGATCATACAATGGGAGCTCTTCCAGGCTCTGAGAAAAGACTTCAAGCCCAGACTCAGTAAGATTAGAAAATCTAGGCTAATCCGCCCTCCTGTGCAGAAAGTGCCCCTGCAGAACAGGAAAATGCCTACCATGAACATTTGCATAGTTCATCCATCAGTTCAAAAAGTATTAGTCGATGATCGCTAGAGCAATCATCAACCGTAGATCAGTCCATTCTACCAATTCTACCAATGGTAATATATTAGTGCCACAAAAGGCTCCCAGTCTATCAACCATGCTGATGTAGGTGGCCAACTGGTCTGCAACATTAAGACCTAAAAATCATGCTGCGTGATGAAACCTTCAACCAATTCACCACTAAAATCAGTGATCTCATTGTGCCAAAAAATCAATTTGGAATTAACATCAGCATCTGTAAGGATTGGACAATTGCCTATCAATCTAACAATCTAAGGATCCTATCCCATCTTGCCAGATGTACCTAGTGGATCCCTATACTGAAAGTATGTCCTGACCACTACATGATGTGTGTCAGAAGCCTGTCTCACAAAGAAACTATCAAGCGACCTCCTACACAGGATAGTAGACATGCGCTATTAGTTCTACGTAAAATTTTTTGCAGCCATAGAAACCTGGCAGATCACCCTCAATCACATATGGATGCTGCAGCAAAATAACATTGAGGCTTCATCGCTCTACAATTTCACCTAACTCAACTTGGACTACGTAAGCACCCTGGGGATTCAGTTGACCAAACTTAACCATCAAAATATTTAAAGTACAGCTGAAATGCTCGCAAGTAACAACCGCATTTTCTACTAGCAACTGAGTGCTTATGATTCTTGCACAACCTTTTGCAGTTCACACAGGTCAGAGCCTCGACTTGTGTAGATAATCATCGCATTTGTGGCCTTCCTCGCCACAATGCATAGAGACCAGTGTAAATTAAAAAAATTTGGCTCTGTGGCCATACCTACAACACTTAAAACATCTTTGAACATCGATATTCTTTGACCTGACAGGATCCAACATCAAAAAATAATCTACCTCAGATGTAAACCTCTGAAAGAGACTAGTACCTCAAAAACACCATGATATCTTTGGATATCATGCCTACCAGTTTTAAAGACAAGCCTACATTCCCACCTAAAAGCAGCTTCATCCAAATTGGTGATCTGTTTCCTTATTACGGACAGAAGGTCTCCATCAGAAAGGCTGCGGTCATTGTCATAAGCAATAATGCATTTTTTATATCATAAACAATAACATATCCGTTTAGGGTCAACTTTTATTCAATTGTTTGTCAGCCGAGGATTCTGTGATCACCTGGACTGTCTCCTTGTCGTCTGCAACTACAGCTAATCCTTTGCTGGTCTCTCTAATGTTTCTAATTTTAAGCCCCTTCCGACTATCATGAAGGGCAACCTGAAGGTCCTTTTTCAATTGACTACTGGGTACAGTCGAGCCCTCTGCCTTATTAACAAAAATAATCTCAGGCGTTTTAAAAACTTGACTGGCTTCACGTCTTCCCCTGACAACTTCAGCATACTGTTTAGGTTGTACTGAGGTCGGGGCAGACTTTTTGATCACTGTGACCCCTTTGGGCTTGGAGGCAAAGTTCTCAAATCCTTCTACAAGTGCAGAGAATGCTTCCTGAAACAACTTTAGGAGGGATAAAAATCTACTCTTCATAGTCGCACTGACACTCCTAGGGTTTGCCAAATAACTGAACAAGTTATCCAATTCAGCATGAACTTCATGGGCCAGCAGGACAGAACTACCAGGTCTGCCCCTAGCCCGCAGGAATTCATCAACTAAAGGGTTAATTTCCACCCGGGTGGATGGAAATTAACATCCACCGAGCCTTCATTATCAGAGACTGAGGAGGTCGAATGAAAAAGATCTGGCCCCCTCTTCCGGCCGGACTTCCTGCATATCTCTTGAGACTCTTTCCCTGCAAATATAAATGCTCACTGTCTTCCCTCTACTCTTGGTCGAGCCCACAAATGTGACTACTACTTGCAGTGAGCCATGGGCAGCCAAAGGAGACCTTCTATATTCTCCTATCACTCACTGCACCTCTTCACCGCTGCTGGATCAAATACATGAAGTTCAGAAACTAACATGCAGTCACAGATTATCGCCCTTGTTCTTAAAAGAATGCAAGCAGGACTAAGGGGTAACCTCTTTGCTTGTTACAGGGTCTTACAACCAGAAGTCATTGTCACAATGAGGCAGGTACTCAAACAAATCGTATGCCTTGAGACTTTGAAACTCTGTGAAACAGAGGAGACGTGTCTAAATATATATGGGTAAAACCGTTGCAGCAGTACCCAATCAGCAAAAATTCAGAAACTGAAAATTCAAAATAGCACTGAAAATGACTCAGTTACAATGCACAAACTCTGACTTGAGACCTGAGTTTGCCTCCTCAGGCTACCGCCCTATCTCCTTGACAAGCATTTTATGGAAACTGATTGAGAGAATTGTGAACTGCAGGCTTGCATAGTACTTAGAGAGATGGCTTTTATCTCCAGAACAGTGTGATTTTCACCAGGGACGATCTTCCCCATTGACCATTTAGTGTCTCTGGAAACAGCTATTAAAAACGCTTTGGGTAGTCAAGGGCAATATACTTGCCTTTATTAGAGGTTTCTTAAATGACCAAACTTTTCGTGCTCATATTGGAGATTCTTTGTTAGATAGCATCACCTACGAGAATGGAGTGCCTCAAGGAAGGGTATTAATTAAGTGCCACCTTGTTTGGTATAACCATCAACAGTATTATTAACCGGGCGATGATAACGTCCAACCGTTTTTCGCCCTAAAAAAAAAAAAAAAAAAAAAAAAAAAAAACAGTACTATTAAATGTATGCTGCCACCTGTTTCATATTCAGTGGATAATAAACTCCAACACATCAAAGATACTGTGTGGCCATGGACCTCTTCATCCAGAAAAATTTGTTGAGAGGAAGTGGTCCTTTGCAGTTAGGACATACTAGTCACTCATGGGTATCTCATATCACCAGAAAACGCACAATTATGTGTATGTTGCAGCTGCCGCTTAACTGTGCCACATCCTTGTGGACTGCATATGTTATGCAGCCTTAAGTCGCAAACTTAATTACCATAGAACATTCACCATATCCTAGGTAATGATAAAAATGTATCAGACCAGATGTTATTTCTCCAACTGATCAGTATTCTACAAAGAATTTAATATTGTTTTTACTACGTAGTTTTTTTCTTATAATTTTTAGCTTTGTTTTATGTTTGTTCTTTAATGTTTCTGTTATCTGAGAAGGAGCCCTTAACACTCCTCTCAAACTCTGTTAAATTTTATTTATGTTTAGTTAGATTTTACATTTTTTATGTTTAAATTTATTTGAAATAAACATATTTTATTTTAAGTTAATTAGTTTTAAAACACTTAACACTTAGTGTTTTAGTTTTTAAACACTGTTTAAATATTAGCTGTAAGTTTCTGTTTATTTATTTTCTTGTGTTTTTGTTGTTTTTAGTGTAGTTTTAGTTGTTTGTTTTTTTTCTTATATTTTTATTCTAGGTGATGATAACATAAAAGCATTTTTCATCCCTTCAAAAATAAAACTTTTTTAGGGCAAAAAAACTTAATAATTTATAAAGTATAAATGGCAAAATTAGAAAATGTTTAAAAGTAATCCACAGTACCATATAGTAACATAAAATAATAAGTTGTATTTACAAGAAAACAATTTGCTTCTGCACATGAAAACTAAACTGAATGTTTTCAGTTTGGATAACAGTCACCATACTAGTCATTGTAGTCCAAGCTCATTCATTGCAGCAGCTATACATAAAGTATTTTTATATAATCTAATTAAATAATTCAATTATGACTCAGCTTGCAGGATCCTGCATAAGTACTTTCATGATAAAATTAAGGTAAGGTACAGCGTATCTCAATATTCTGTACTAGGTGGTTTATAGTGTAGAATTTAAAATAGTATTTCTTATTAATATATCTTTTACAATTATGTAGTTTTTTTACTATTTAGAAATCCCTTACAGTTCTTAAAATTTTATTTAGCAATCATTGATTTAATTTAATGGCATTCACTCCAATGATTAGCTGTTTAAAAATATCAGCAGCATGCAGAACTCCTAACTTCAGCGAGCTATAGGAACCAGTTCATTCACAGGTTGTTGGTATTTTATCTTACTTTACACTTCAGTTTCTTTTATTACATTTCTTGAGATGTTACAGGTACTGTGAAGCTGCTTGGTTGTTATATGATATTATTGTTATATATATATATATATTCAAAAAAATTTAATTATAAACATAAAAAAAGAATGAGCTAATAAAGTAATAAATAGAACAATTGAAAGACATCCTTTGGTTTTTACATCTTCAATCTTGATTTTTATATGCTCATAAAATATTACCTTAGTTTGAGATTTGTACAATCTTTTGTCACTGAAGAGGGTTTAAGGACCTAAAGATGAGCTATATATTACTTTGTTATTAATTACCTATTTGGTTGCTATTTACTTTGTACAGCATGTTATGGTTAACAAATTTATTATTGTTACATAATTGTTGAGTTTGGTATTATTTGATATGAGCTTCAATAATTTAATACCAAATTGTATTACTTCATTAATTTCTTTAATATAAATAATTTTTATCCATTATTCATGCCTTCTTTGTTTATATGTTTGTTTACTGTACAGAGTTTTTAATTTCATTATAAATGTTATGTTCATTTGTTTAGATAAATTTACTTTATAACTTTCCAAGCTTATAAATATAGTTAATATAATTTAATATTTGGTTAAATATTTCATGGTTTAAATTAATTTTTTTTAAATTTTATAAAAGATGGTATATACATATATATATATATATATATATATATATATATATATATACCATTATATGAAACTAAATTCTTAGCTGTTTTATGTTTTAGTGGAAGAAATACCAAGATGAAAACCATAAAGATGCATTAGAGAATTTAGATAAAATTAAAGAAGCTTTTGACTGCATTGAAAAACTTCAAACCATAGAAAAGAAAGCGATGGAAACCATTAAGTTAGTATATATTCTTGATTCTATTAATGTATAATTATAAATAAGATTTTCAGCATATTTTTCCACAGGTGGCTCTATTCAAGGTTGCAGGGTAGATTTATTTTATTATAATAGTAAAATAAAGTTTCCTACTTCTAAATCTACTTCTATAGATTATTTGTATACTCCGCAATTATCCTTTTCAAAGTATCACTTGGACTATATTCATTTTATATTTTATTTATTGTGACCTCTGCTTTCATTCCGGATCTTAGAAATGCATTTATTTTTCTGGGAAAAATACAACATTAAAATATATTTTCATTAAATAATCTTGCCATAAATGTAAGAGTGATAGCAAATATGAAAAGAAATTCTAAGAATACAAAATATCTGTTGTACTGATCAATTGATATCTTAAAGAGGATTGTGCATATAATTTTTCTTATAATTAAACTCCTACTTCTGAAATAAAAGTTACAATAAGCATTTGAAATGTAATACACAGTTATTCATAACTCACAAATAAATATAGTGAAATGAAATAAATAAGGCATAAAAGTACATTTTATTTACTATAAAAACATAAAACTTATTTTTCCATGTAGTCAGCATTTACAGCTACATATTTCAAATTTCAACTTCACAAGAACCTTGGCAGTTACATATGATGTCTGTGACCAAGCATTATCATATGCAGAATTATTGGCTATATGCATGCACATCTCAAGTTGTTATAATGTTTGTATGTATTATTAATTTAAACTTCCAGGTAGCCAGTCACATACACATGTTTGGAATCCCAAAATACTATGAAGAGAAGTTTTTGATTGTTGCAAACCTTAGTGCCAGTATTCTATGCTCTGCCTTTTTCCTTCTGGGTCATAATGATACAACCAAATTTTTTCTCCTGGCAATATTGAAAATGAAGTCATCTCCCTTGTCATAATAATGTTTTAGAAACTGTTCATAACAATCGTTTGTTCTTTTCTGTGAATTTGTGTGACACAAAGATATTATAGTAGCACTGTTCTGCAATAATGTGTCCTACACATTTTTGAATGTGGCTGTTTGGGTGGCAGTATTTTGTCCGATGTGTGGCCATTTTGAATCAACTCATCCACCTCCTTTTGGTGATTCTTGTCAGTTACAGAGACTGGTTGATCACTGCAAGATTCATCTCAGTACTTTCCTTACCAGCTTCTGACATGAAATTTTATCATCACCTACTCATAGTACTTTGACCAACAGTTTCATCTCCATATAGAGCTTTTAAACAAGGATGAAGATCTCTTAACATTCACTTTTTCCCTTGCTAAAAAGTTGTTATTGCACTCATTTTAGACATGTTGAGATAGAGGTGTACTTGACTATAACAATGACAACTGACAGAAAATGAGAACCTAGGTCTATGAGTTTTTCAATGTTAATAGTATTAAATAAAACTACAAGATGGCAGGCAGTACCTGTCACTTTGTTCTCCTCTTATATTCCAATAATAAATATTATCTTATTTATAATAAATATCACTTATTTATCTTTCACTTGAATACATTTTTTTAATTTTCTTAACCAGGTGATTTTTGTACTCAAGCTACAATTAATCCACGTATTTCAACTACAAAGTTTATATGCTAGCTGTAACTGAAAAATGATTTTTTTCATGGCATTAATTTTTTTCTTTACTGCACACTTAATCTGCTGTTTATTGTTTCTAAGCCCTAGCTATAAGCTTTTAAAACTACCTTTTAATTTTTTTTTACCCTAAATGACATTATTGTAATATCGTTCTCATTTTCTATTTTTTTCGCGTAAAGATCCTGCTCTGCCTACAGGTTTGTGCACTTCTAAGTCAAAGATAGTTAAAGTTAAATAAACATCATTAATTTCTGCTTTCTTTAACTTACATTTTTTTCTTATATTTAGCAATCTGGAGCACACACTTCATGAGGAAAGAGCAGCACATAAAAAGCCAAAGGTGTCTGACTTCAGTTGTCAGGTGACAATTTTAGAAGACAATACACTGTCCGTGAGTAAATTTCTATCTTGAAGTTTTTATCACCAATATTTTTAACTAAATATTTACTTCACTATTTCGTGTCCATTGAACTGTTAATATAGCAGACAATATATATATATAATAATATATATAGCAGACAATGAACAAGCATCTCTTATCCTGAAGCTAAGTCAATTACAGTAGACTAATCCCAACTACCCCAATATTTCCATTAATTTATAAGTACTGTATTGCACTGTTGAGTAGTACATAACTTATCCATTGTTTTGACTGTTATTATGTTTGTTAAATTTTAACACAAGACTCAGAAACAGGTTTCCTATTTGTAGTTATACAGAAATGATGATGAGTTTCAGGTATTTTTTTGGCATATACGAGGGTTGTTTAAAAAGTTTTGAGCCTCAACATGAAGATGGCAGCACTCTTCAACAAAAGTTAGAAAATGTAATTCCACATGCAGTGAAAGGTACTCACTAAAATTTCAGCCATTTTGGATGCTCATTTGTTGTTTGATAATCGTTTAATTAAGTCATTGTGAGTATTTTTGTGAAAATGGAAAAAAACGAATATCGTCCATGATTAAATACTTGCATTTGAAAGACAATACGCCTATACAAATTAAAGCCGAGTTAGAAGCTGTTTATGGGGACTCTGTCCCATCATTTACCATTGTGAAAAGATGGACAGCTGAATTTAAATATGGTCGTACCAACTTGGTTGATGTGAGGGTTCGGGATGGCCAAAACTGCAACCAACACTGATATCAAAAAAATTCACCAAATGGTACTGGATGACTGACAAATTAAGGTTAAAAGGTTAATAGCAGAGGCTATGGACATATTGAAAGAACGTGTTTGTCATATATTATCTGAAGAATTAGATATGCGTAAGCTATCCATGCATTGGGTGTCGTGGTTGCTCACTTTGGACCAAAAACACATTCAAATAAACATTTCCAAGGCCCTGCTGGAGCAGTTTAAGTAAAACGAGTTAGGTTTTTTGTGTCTACACATAACTGTAAATGAAACATGGATCCACCACTACACTCCTAAGATGAAACAACAGTCAAAACAGTGGACTGCAAAGGATAAACCTACTCCGAAAAAAGCAAAGATGGTTCCATCAGCCGGGAGGGTGATGGCAACTGGTTTTTTGGGATAACAGAATTTTGTTTATCAATTACTTTCAATAAGGTAAAACAGTAACGGAACAGACAGTATTACGCATCATTAGTTGAGAAGCTAAAGGCAGAAATTGGAAAAAAACGACCACATTTTAAGAATAAAGAGCTTTTCCAACAGGACAATGTGCCTCTTTTTTCTTTTTCTATTTAGCCTCCAGGAATTACTGTTAGGTATTAACTTCAGAGGATGATATGTATGAGTGTAAGTGAAATGTAGTCTTGTACAGTCTCAGGTCGACCATTTCTGAGATGTGTGGTCAATTGAAACCCAGCCACCAAAGAACACCAATGTCCACAATAGTACTCAAATCCATGTAAAAGTAACTGCCTTTACTAGAATTTTAACGTTACAACTCTCGACTTTGAAATCAGCTGGTTTGTGAAGACTCATTTGCCACTAGATCAACCTGGTGGGTCAAGCCATACTGACTAGAAGAATGTTAACTTACGTTAAATAAAATGTAAATTTTTTTATAAACTGTTCCTTCTGTATAAACATAAATAATGATATTTTTAATCTTTATATAATATCTCAATTTTTTATTATATTACATAATCTATTTTTCATTAAATGGATAAATACTTAATAAAAATTCAAAAAACCACTTCATGTTTACTTTGAGATTAATTATTAGATTAGATCACTGAAAATAGAGATCATTCATTAAGTCGCACAACCTGCTTGTTTACATTAAAACAAGCTACATTTATTTAATAACAAGAATAAATTAATTATATGAAAATAGGATAGTTAATTTAATTTTGGAGAGTAGGAAAATAAGCAGACTATATTTTTAATTTTTTCTTATTTATATGTCAATAAATGTTCAAAATTACCTTTCTATATTGATGCAGGATGTTCATTTCAGCTTTCCTTAGTGTTGCTACATTGATGTTAAATATGCTGTTTTTATTCTCTTTCAATTTTATTAAGTGTGGGGTGTTGTTCTGGAAAACAGTAGCATTCAAATTAATCCCACACATAAAAAATATTGAAAAATTCACATAATTCTATATTCAGATTAGTAGTGCAACATGTAACACCACCTGTGAACCAGCAGGTTACTCTTCAAGCAAGGTTACGAACCTTGGAATAATTTTTCATTAAAATTTTGCAGTTATTGTTTCTGAAAAAAAGGTGGGTTTGACTTTTCATCACAAAATTGTATACCAAGCAAAAAATTTCTGTGGCTGTTGTTAGTGATCTTTCATGGTAAATGAGAAAATTCTCATTCTCATTTTCCTGGCTTTCCTTTGCTGTAGAGAAAAAAGTGTTTTCATTTTTTTTTTTTTTTTTAAATCAGGATTACTATTAGCATTCCAGCATGTCTGGCGCAACTTGCTGTCAGTTTTCTTTTTGTTCATGAGTGAGAAGGTTTGTGACAAATTTTGCTACTTCACACCTAATCCCACAATCTTCCATTAAAATTGGCTGCACTAAACCAAATGGAATCCCTACTGCAACTTCAAGCTCTATAATTGTTATTTGACAATCATTCATCACAATCTGTTGGACTTGCCTGTTTTTTCACAATTTTGCTGGTTGGTTGAAGGTCTGCCAGAGCATTCCATCACTTTTGACCCTTGGAAATGGCAATAAAACTTTTAATTTGTATAATACCAAAAGCTATTTGATTCCTCCCTATTGTCTCTACTTGCATATCATTAAGTTTTTGATTCAATTTAATGCACACACAAAAAACAGTGCAGATTTCATAAATAAAATAAAAATATCAACATACCCCATAACTCGACATTAGAATCATTTAACTTAGATCAAACACTACTTTTTAACATATTCTAAATAATTGTCTGACTAATTAAAAGAAGCAGCAGTAGTCAGCTGACATCAAAATGAGAATAGTAGCACTAGTAATAAAAGATGGCCGAAGATGACTGAAAACATTTTACAGTAAGTTATTATAAACTTTTTAATATTTGTCATTAGAAAAATTTATATTTTAAAATTATAAAATATTGCCTATACAGTTCTTTTAAAGTAAGTTTCAGGACCTAATTTCTTAGAAATATAAAAAAATTAACAAGATAAACATCTATTAGTTTAAATTGATGGATTCAAGTAACACTCAAGAACTCAGTGCCACTTAACAGTAAATTTTTAACTGTTAATGTAATGGTTTACAAAATGAATTCAAAAAAATATTTTTTTTAAAAAGAGGAGTATGTGTTATTTACTGTATCAAAAAGGTTTAGTTTTTCACTTTACTAGAGAATTGCACTTATTATAAATGTCAATTTTTAAACTATATTAGGATCATAAATATTAGGATAAAGTAATATTAGGATCAAGCTCCAAATAAAAATACATAAGTATTTTTGTGTTACAGTTGCTAATTTTGAGTTTTACTGTTAAAATAGACGACACCAAAGTCACTAATATTATAATCTTTTTTAACCCCTTAACAGCCAATGGTGCTAAAAAAAACCTTATAATAATTTCTTTTTAATTTCTACAAGATTTTTCACACTTTGTGCAGTTTGCCTTTATTTTCTTAATGTTGTAATCATAAAAAAAAATAATGGTAGTAGATTTTGAATTAATGAGTTTATTTGCATATTAACCTACTGTATTTTACAAGATTGTGTAACCCCTTTCATATGAGGTAATAATGATCGTGATATGCCTATTAAAAATAATATTTCTATTTTATTTGCTTATATTTTAGAGTGCCTTTACTCATCAATTCATGATAATGGTTTATTTTGAAAACTATTAATGAATAGTGGTTGTTAAAAATAATAGTGCTATTCACACTTTTGAGTTATGGAGTGATAAATCACACACTAAGCATGCAACATGTTATTCTTACATTACAAATAATAACTATCCAATCCCACTTGTACTATTATTATGTTTGAATCGTTAAATTTTTGTTTTCTCTATCATTTTATTGTATTGATTCAGCATTTTCGTTAGTCATTAAATTTTGTTTTGATTATAATATTTTTATAGAAATCGTTATTTTATAAAATGTTCAGTTTCTATGACTTTGTGCTCAGTCAATTACATATATTACTGAAGTATTGTTTATTTTGTAATACTGGGAATATAAAAAGGTATTAATTTTGTTTTATTGAAGTGTAAGAATTTGTTAAAATGTGGAATTTTGAAAAATCTTTGATACTTGAAGAATTGCTTTGCATTCTAGAAGATGAAGATAATATTTCATAAGCAACTGCCATCTATCAACATATATCTCACCTAAAGTTGATGAACTTACTGACAAAGATATTGATGAAAATTTGCTAACTGTGACCCCTTCAACAGGTTGAACCGATATAACAGGTAGGTTTGCATTTCATTTGCATACTGAAAAAGACATTGATGTTTAAAAATCCAGTTGCAGGGAGAAACCAAAAAACTGTAAACCTAAAAGAAACTGGCTTTTGACTGGCACTGTCAGAGAAAATAGTCTTCCTAATTGCCCATTAAACAGTTCTAATGAATTGCATAAAATGAATAGAATACATTTGATGAAAAAACAAATTCTGCAGTTGATAGATGGAATGATAATGTAGTGATGACAGTTGCCAGTAACAAGAATGGCATATATCCATTATCAAATACGAAAAGATACAGCTGAAAAGAAAGAAGACACCATTATGGCTCAGCCAATAATGATCGCAGATCATTACACTAAACATATGGGGTGGCGTTTATTCCCATAACAGTTAATTAGAAATTATAGAATTCAGAGTGCGTGGAAAAAATGGTGATGGCCACTGTTTACAATTGCTGTCGATTCTATTATAGTAAATTCATGGAAATATACAGCCTTGTAAATAACAGTAAAATCAGTCAAATTAATTTTAGATTTTCTCTTGTTTTATCCCATAAAGAGTGAATGAAGAAATAAAAATACCACAAAGCATTGCTGAGAATGAAGGAAAAGTATATAATTTTCCTTCACCACCATGGCAACCAAGGGTTGCCATCAAAAAAACAGTTTGCCAGAAGATGTTCGTTATGATCAAATAGGGCATGTTATTTCAGAGAATATGAAAAAGATGTAGATGTAAGCTAAACAAAAACCATACAATATTTTTTCATACATAATATACAGCACACTACAGTCAAAATGATTTCAAGAATTTCATCTGCAGCAATGAAAATAAATAATTTTTTATTAAAAAAAGTAAAAAAAACAAAACAATTTAAAATATTTATTTGTAATATCAATTGTTCATGTGTCTTCTTATTATATTCTACTGAAAATGACAATTTTTAAATGCTTTTTACCAAAGATGAGTAAACAAACCATTTTATTCCCGAGTTATAATTGTTTTTTTTCTTTTGCTGATCTGAAAGTATTTTTAGTTTTATATACTTAATAATGGATAAAATATTGGGATTATTTAGAAAAAAGTTGAATATGTTTGTCTGACAGTTAATGGGTTAATACAAATAAACAAAAGCAATAATGATGTACGTGTCTACATCCAAAGAGTGGCAGCCTCAAAAAATTGCAGATTTTTTTACTGGCTATGTCTTAATTTTTCTGATTAAGAGTATGATTTTTTTTAACAAAAATATTTATCTTGTACAATTCTTTATCCTTTTTTTTTGTGTTATAGCACGCATACACTGTAGTATGTATGTATGTATGTATGATTTTCTCTTGTAGTATCAATAGATTACCATGTATGTATACTGTATGTAATACGTTATGTATATATGTAGTATGTAATGATCGCACTCTAGTATGAAAGTTTATAATATTTAAGAAACTTTATCAGTTACCAGTTACTTTTACACCCAATTTTCTTTACTGAAATTTCACCTGTCTGCTATAATTTATTCCATTACCCAAGAAGCATGTTCATGGTGGTCAACTGGAGGCCTGATTAATACAATCTTATTGTTACCTACCTAGTTAACTGCTATAAAAATTTTAATGTCCATACAGTATGATTATGGACTATGTTGCCTAATCCTTCCCCTTTTGGTGTGTAGTAAAATAAAAATGTCAGACTGAATGCATCTCCACCTTCTTGCAACTGATAAGCATAATATGTGGCCCAAGAGGTTATAAAAAAATTTTTCAAAATATTTTGTTAATACAGTTTAATAAATAGTATAATAAATACAGTATAAATTAATATGACCATTATTTTTAATTAATAAATTGTAAAATTATAAAAAAATATTATCTGTACAATTTGTTAATACGTAGTTGCTAACATATACTCCTTTATTCTGAATTAGTACACATTTCTAATTTGGAATAGATTAAATAAGCACATTTCAGATTTCTTTTTTTATATCATCACAAAACTATATTATTGATTTAATAAGGATAGATTTGTAGTACTGTTCATTTTACTTTTTTTTTTAAATTGCAAGTAGATTTTCTGTTTACTTGCTATCAGGGAAATTAGCGTGCTATTTACTGTTAATACCTGTCTCATTATCAAATTTTATAATTAATGACTACCTTTTTGGTATTTATGCAGGAAAATAATGAAGATAACTTAACTTCTCAAAAAGAAGATGATTATTAGAAAAGTGTACAAAACTGTGAACAAAAATAAAAGCATATTTTCAGGATCAATGATTTAAGAGAGACTCATCAACATTAAAATCCAACATTGTGTTTAGTAATTCTTGAATTATTAAAAACGAAAAATAATTAATTGATTAAATTACTTTTTATAGTTACAACACCTCAATGCAATTTGTAATTTTAAATATGAAACTAGAACTAAAACTCACCTTGTTTTGCCATATCTAGGGCTGTAATAAACAGTAAGTTGGTTAAAATAAATGATCAGTTTTTTTTTAAATTTCATACATTTACATAAACAATAAATCAATTGATAATGAAAAAGTCTTGAAAATTTAAAGAAAACTTTTTTTTAGATTATGTAAAATAAACAATTTAACAATGAGAAATTCATGTCCATCAAGCATGGACCTACACTGCTTGATTAAAAATCACATATTAATCACGTCAAAATTTCAACACATCTCTTCTGGATCTTATATTGTAACAAAATTTGATCAATGAAACTACTATAAAACAGTGTAATTTCTTGGGGGTTGATTTTCGTTTGTCTCCAGGATTAACTTGAGATTACACTATATTACATTTTTATTATATTAATCTAATTATTACTTTGTAATGCTATATTGATATTATTTTCTTGAAAGTACAGGATACTGAACAATTGATAAATGATCATTATAGTATTTATATTTCTTTATAAACATATACACTTATGAATTCATAAACAACTCTAAACTATATGAGGGTTGTCTGAAATGTTTTGAGCCTCAACATGAAGATGGCAGCACTCATCAACAAAAGTTAGGAATTGTATTCGCGCATGCAGTGAAAGGTACTCACTAAAATTTCAGCCATTTTAGACGCTCATTTGTATTTCATAATCATTTAAGTAAGTCATTGTGAGTATTTTTGTAAAAATGGAAAAAAAAGAATATCGTCCATGATTAAATTTTCATTTGAAAGACAATACACATACACAAATTAAAACAGAGTTGGATGCTGTTTATGGGGACTCTGTCCCATCATTTGCCACTGTGAAAAGATGGACAGCTGAATTTAAATATGGTGGTACCAGCTTGGTTGATTATGAGCGTTCAGGATTGCCAAAACTGCAACCACCACCGATATCATCGAAAAAGTTCACCAAATGTTACTGGACGACCGACAAATTAAGGTTAGAAAGATAGCAGAGACTATGGACATATCGAAAGACATGTTTGTCATATATTAACTGAAGAATTAGATATGCGTAAGCTATCCATGCATTGGGTGCCGCGTTTGCTCACTTTGGACCAAAAACACATTCAAATAAACATTTCCAAGGCCCTGCAGGAGCAGTTTAAGTAAAACGAGTCAAGTTTTTGCATCGATACATAACTGTAAATGAAACATGGATTCATCACTACACTCCTAAGATGAAACAACAGTCAAAACTGTGAAAGGCGAAGTGAAACCTGCTCTAAAAAAGGCAAATATGGTTCCATCAGCCGGGAGGGTGATGGCAACTGATTTTTTGGGATAACGGAATTTTGTTTATTAATTACTTTCAATAAGGTAAAACAGTAACAGGACAGTATTACGCACCATTACTTGACAAGCTGAAGGCAGAAATTGCAAAAAACAATCACATTTTAAGAAGAAAGTGCTTTTCCATCAGGACAATGCGCCAGCTCACACTTTGACGGTGCCATGGCTAAAATTCACCAATTGCACTTTGAACTGGTTGAACACTTACTGTATTCACCAGATCTGGCCCCCAAGCAATTTTTCTGGTTTCGTAACCTTAACGTTTTGCTTTGAGGAAAGAAGTTTTCATCGGACTAGGAGGTTATCATGTATGTAAATGACTATTTTGCAGAGAAAGACTGCCAGCTACTATTTGGTGGTCTTTCACCAGGAAAAGATATCAGGCAGGATGTATATCATATTTCATCATATATAAAGAGGTATGTTACAAAGTTCTCCCGGGACTTTCATAACCTATTCTGCATGAATATAATGGAAAAAGTTCATATAAACAAATCTCCTGAAGTGCTTCATTTGCAAATTATGGCTAGTGAAAGATTTCACTCGGATTTCAGTTACCCCTGGTGAAATGAGGTTGTATGAAAATTTTTAGGACTTTAATTAAGGGACAGAATTAGCGATCCCTTATTCTTTTTGACCTGAAAAATATAATAATAAAATAGGTCCCCAGAACCATATCTGCAGTATTTTTTGAAAATTCTTGGCTGAAAACCAATAAATTGGGATAAAATCCCTGCTTTTTATGTTTGACATACAAGTTTGTTAAATGAGTAATAAACACATAAAACTTTTAAACAAATCTTGTAGAGAATCTAATTTTGAATAAAATGGTATATGATAAGTTGAATAAAACAGACAGAAAAATTTGAATTTTATTTAGAAACAGTGCATTACTACATTTGTCAGAAAAATTCTTATTTAATGTAAAAAAAACACATTTTTTTCTGGTGATGTTAAAAATTTGTGAAACCAAAGTTTACTCTTAAAAAATTAAAAAAAAAAAAACTATAAATTTCAAAATTGTAAAATAAAAATGACTTTATAATTTGTTTATTTTATTACATGATACAAATAATTATTTGAAAAGTTATTATTTCAAAGTTGACAACAAAATAACAACAGCTGATCAAAAATGTGCAATACTGTATTAGTGCTTGAATCATTCTGTAAGGTACATTAAGAAAAAACTGTACTGTTGTTAGCAACGGTTTTCTGTGAATTTTAATTTAAACGTGATCGATTTGCCATTGAAGTAATGCCGTATTTATTCAAAACAGAGCAATAAGGTCATATGGTATCATTTTAGGTGTATGTAATGGTAATGCTACAGCTGCTGCAGTAGAATATGAAACACATTTTAAATGACCCAAATCCATTTTTTGATCCAGTGCTGAGGTCTACTTGCACTTTCTTGGAGAAGAATTACTGCAGCTGCTTAAAGATGTTCCTCTAGCACTGAGACAAAGTATATTTTCAGGATGATGGTGCACCTCCCCACTTCTCTTGTGCCATTTCCACTCACTTAAATCATCATTTCCTTGAGAAATGGATCAGTTGTGGAGGTCCACATTCCTGGCCACCAAGATTACCTGATCTAACACCTTCAGATTTTTGCATCTGGAGATTAATGAAAAATATTATATACAAAACATAAATACATTCATGTGAGGAATTAATTGTCCACACTATGGATATGGCTGAGCAACTTAAGGACAGCGCTGAAGAACTAAAAACGGCAACAAAAGTAATACAGAGTGTGCCAAGAAATGTGTTGAAAATGGTAGGTTCAGTTTTGAACATTTATAAACTGGTATTTACAATGCACTTTGGACTAGTGCACAGTTTCTAAATAAAACTTGAATCTTTGTTTTGAATAAAACAAAGTAGCTTTTCTTTGTTTTATTCAATTTATCTTACACCATTCTGTTTAGAATTAAATCCTCTACAAGTTTTATATAAGATCTCTCAAAAACTACTGCAGATATGGTTTAGGGACCTATTTTATTATATTTTTCAGGTGAAAAAAGAATAAGAAATCATTCTGCCGAATCATCAGGGTAAAATCTTTCACTAGATGTAACTCGCAAACAAAGCATTTTAGGAAATATGTTTATATGAACTTTTTCCATTATTTTCACAAGTAGAAAAGGCTACAAGTGGGAAAGTCCCAGGAGAACTTCATGATATATACCTGTATATTATAATCATAACATGAAAAATCAATTAACATAAGAATCAAAGAGGAATTTCATCTAGCTTTCCATCTAACTAAGAATACCTAAAATATGAAATCATTATTTTGGAATGTTAAGAAAAGACATTACCAAACAGTGATCCTTCCAGAAGCTTTATACTTGTATGCATCGGAAACACTTAAATATAACAGAACATGATTAGCTGAAAGATTGAACAAGATAGGAAGAAGAATTGCCAGAAAGATATATGGCCCAAAACTAAATGAGAACTCTAAACTAAGAAATATATCAAATGAAGAATACATTCCAGAATAGAAAGGATTCAAACACAATTAGGGAACAACACTTAGTTTTACTGACACATTTTCAGAGTGGGCATTGATAGAGCAACAAAATTAATTTTTGATAAAACGAATAAAGTAGAAAACAGTTCCATATGTATGAAAGAAGTTAAAAAAAAATTGCAGAATTAAACATTAAGATGAAATGATTAATGGGAGAGATTCCTTTAGTAAACATACTCAAAATTATAAAATTTTAATGGAAAAAACAGGAGAATTGGCAGAAAGTAGTCTGAAGAATGTAGACAACTACAGTCGCAGAAAATGAAAGAATACTGGGCCAAACATAAAACTGAAACATCCAAAAGAAGAAACCAAATTAGTGATTACTCTATATTGATAAACATAGCCTCTTAAGGACTTATGGCTTATTGAAAAAATAGGAACAAACACAAAATTAACAAATCAGTTTTTGAAGCAAATAGGGAAGCACTAAAATATAAATACAAAATGAATAAAATAGTGTTGATAATGTACTTAAATAATTATAAATGCATATAGGTGTAACAAAAAAAGTTTATCTAATCATTCATTTTTTTAATATCAAAATGAACAAAGAATGTCCGATCAAAAAATTGTGATCTCTCATTACCAATCTGTCCACCATTTTATTTTATAAAGAAAATTTGATATCTCAAGATTGGTTTGAGGAATATTTGGTGCACATACTTGCAATGACTTCTCTAAAATATGTTAATAAACGACCAATAATTTCAGAAAACTTATGACCTAATTTTCAGCTGGATTCATTTCCATCACTATTCAATTAACAAGTTTGAATTTTTCTTCCTTATAACATTAAATAGGGCTAATTAAACTTAATGTAAATAAAATTACCGTGAAACATTATTTACATTACGTTACATTTACTTTTTATTTATTTAGAAACAAATAAATTAAAATATTAATAATTGTTAATGCATAATATTTGATAAATTTACATAATCCATTCTTAACAATGACCAAGTGAAGATTAGTTACTGTTGTAGGAAAACAATAATGATTAACAGATTCTATGCAATTACAATAAATAGCTGATTTATTAAAATTTTTGATAAGAATTTGAGCAATCTTAACATAGACATAATAATTACATACCAGTTTTACTTTAAGTTAAAGCAAGCATTTAATGTCCTCCATCAAGCAGCAATTCACTGTAGCAGTTGATGATTTTGTCTCATTCTTTAAAAAAAAAGACATTCTTTTTTTTACTGATATGTTGAAAACTTTCAATTCTCTGCTGAAGATCTTCAACACAACAGTGGAGTACCTTAAGCCATACTTCACTTTTTACGTGTGCCTGAAGGTAAAAATCTATTGGATTTAGACCAGATAATTTTCAGACTAAAGTATTGTACAACCAATCCACCTTTCAAGGAAGTAATCGTTCAAAGTGCTGGCAGACATTGATGAGATTGGGGGGGGGGGGGCTGGTGCCATCATACATGAATCACATGTTATTCCTTGCTACCAGGGGAACTTCATCCAGATAATTTAATAGGAAGTTTTCTAGGAAATTGTAATAATTCTCGCCATCCAAAAAACATGATACATGAATCACCAATAACACAAGCCCAAATATTTATTGAAAATGTTCACTAAAACCTTCACTGTAATGGCATGAGAATTTTCTTCTGCATAATAATGGTTAATGTAAAAACTGATGATTCCTTTTTAGTTGAATTCAACATTACCTTTGAGCATTACTGCAGTGAGAATTGCAATTCAGTTTTTAAAAATTATCTCACAAAATGTTCATCTCAGAGGATGGTAATTTTCATTAATCACTTGCGACTCCTAGTACACGATAAGGAAACAGCTATTGCTTCACAATATTCTCCAAATAGTAATATGATCAACTTGTGTACATAACTCAATTCCTTTCATTCAATGGATTGAGTTTTACTCAATATATTCCAATATCTATTCTTCCAACCCAAGCTTCTAGTAACAAGAGTTTAGTACAAAACTATTATAACAAATTTTTTAACTTGTAGTACATTTTGATATGGAACATAAACCACTAATATTAGGTTGATCAGCTCTCAGAGACTAAAAATGTATTTAAAAAATACAAAACTAAATACGAGATATAGTAGAAAGAATATTTACTCATCTAGCGCAAGGGTTTCTGAATTTTTTTGTTTTTAGTTTTCATTATAAATGGATTTTTAATAATTTCATTTGGTTTTTATTTATTTTAATTACAATTTTCAATTTTCTCAGAAATTCTTGACAATTATTTTTTTATTTTATCTTTTTATTGACAATTTAACAAAGTTAAATTCAACTTACAATAAGCCTAAAAGGTGTTTTCCATTTCATTTTTTTTTTGTTTTACCAAACTTTTTTTATTAACTACAAGAGAAACATAAAACCACAAAATTTCCCACATAATTTGGGTCCCAAAAATTACAGTGTGGCATGAATCAATTTTCACAGGATCCCACACCTTCAGTTGGTATTAACTTTCTATTACATTATATATAATTCTTTAAAAATTTACATTGTTCTGTTTTAAAATTTTTGAAGCATATTATGAACACATATGCAAATTTTGCTGTCCAGTACTGGATTGATTTAATCTTTAAAATGTAGTATTTTGCTTTATTCTATTGTCAACTATTTTAGCTGGCATAATTTTATTTTTACTATTTTAGTTACCAAGATAATTAATTCTACCAAAGTATAACAACAAAAAATAACACAAAGATGTTAATAATAGTTTATATTTAAAATACAATTGCACAAACAAAAAAATAGAAAAAATTATTTGATAAAAATATTTGTAAAAAAGCATACAAACCAAATAATTACACATTATAAAATACTTAAAAAATAAAAATGAAAACAAGATTAGGAGAAATACACAAAATCAAGTGCAACAAATGTAATAATAATATTTAGATTGGTAAAACTAATAGGTCATTTAAAAAAATTACAGAACATTACACAGTATAAAAAAACAAGGTATAAATAATGTAGCTGACAGGTATATAAATAATGTAGCTGACCATTTGTTATAAACATAGTATTATTGATTGCAAAAAACAATTTAGAAATTTTAATAATGACAATGTAATTATATATGTAATAATGACAAAAATATAAATTGATGAACCACTATATTACATTTGAAGATGATGATTTAATTAAATACAATAAAATTTTATTCATATTTTATTCCTCCATACTATTAAATTCTATTAAATACACTCCCTAGTATATAATATTGAGATGAGACATATCTTATTCTAATTTTTAATTAAAGTACTTTTGAGATCCCGAAACACACATAATCAACTCCCAATTATCTGCAAGCAGTTAAGCTGTAACACAGTTGCAGCTTAACGATGCCTCTCAAAAAAAAAAAAAAGTAGCTTTAAAAACTTATAAAGAACTAATAATTTAAAGTTTTTTCATCATTCTGTGAACCCTTCCTTCATTTGCTACTTGAATGTGCTAATTTTGAAAATGATAATGTTGTATTGTGCGATGTCACTATTATGCTGCACAAAATACGAAGTTCAATTTGTGAGTGAAAGTATTTTCAGTCACTAAATCAACAATCAATTGAATCTTATTAAAAAAAAAAATTGAAAGAGTAAAATGCACAATTTATTAAATTTTTTTAATAGCTACGTATTTTTTTCATGTTAGCTACTGTATTAAGTGTTTGTTATACAATCTACAGTATATACAAACAGTATTAGTGATAGTGAAAATTTGTTATATGTTAATACGTATTTTGAATAAATTTCTGTATATTACTTTTACCAGGTACATAATAGTGTAGTTATGTACTGTAATTTATTTTATTATTTATGATAATACCTCAATATAACAATTATGTAAATACTACTGTGCAGTAGATCATTTTAACACATATTAGTTTATTAAATAATATTTATGGCAAACAACAATTTTGCTATGATTTTGAATTATCCACGATCCTCTTCCCCGTTATCATGAATAATCAGTAGTTTGCTATATATATATATATTTTATATTTTATAATATTCAAATAATTCAGTAACATTTTGATCATTGTGCTAATAAAATTTAATATATGAAATATAAACCACCTAAACATAATAATTTAGATAAGTTAAAACTTACCAATTAATTTCAAACAACCAGTTTTCACAGTATCCCGTATATTCAGTTGGAATTAAGTTCTATATTTATTAAAAGTTATCTTTTTAATAGTTGTAATTTTTTTTCGGAAATTATATTTTTTATTGTGAAATTTTAAATGGTATTATAAACGCACTTGTAATCGTACTGTCTAGTACTGTAATAATTTAATCATTTTATTTAATTTTTTTTGGTTCATCATTTTATTGATGAACCACCAGATATTATTATTAACATAATATTTCTCAAGTATAATTTTTTTAGTATTACAGTAGTCCCTCTGTTATCCATCCCCCATTTAACTGACTCTCTAGGGCTAACCGCTGAACCCCCTAAAATTACCACTTAACCAACTCTTTGGGTTAAGCAACATTCTCATTTTTTATCAAATTAATTTTTTATAATTTAATTTATATGGTTTAATGTAATTAGGGTATACAGTACAGTACTGCATTAGTTGTGAGCAATAATAATTAGGCCTGCAAGCAAAGGAAAGATTTTTATTAAATGTAAAATACAGTACATATATGGACTTATCACTACTGTTTAACACAATGTCTAAATCATATATTTCCTTGGGTAGACTAAAAAAACTATGCTGTTCTCTCATATAAATTTCACAATATTGATGCATTAAGCGGTTTTATTTAAAAACCTTTTCAGTTAAGATACCGTTTCTTAAAGTGAAGACACACATCACATCAGTAGAGTTTTAAATGTTGTGATATAAACTGGTGTCTGTAGAGTGAAATATTATTTTATACAGTACGTACACGTTATAGAGTTGCAAAAAATGTGGCTTTTAAGTAATGGATATACACTCCATACAGTATTTAGTTCGTAGTAGTAGTATTTTAATGTAATTTAGTGCAGTAATTTGTAAAAATTCCTTTTTATTTTGACTATTCAGTATAGTGTAATGAGTTTCAAACAGGTAGCTGCATTTTTTTTTAGTTTTACGTAACGTTTAACATTTTGTTTAAAATACAGTTTATTTTTTACCTGTTCTTACAGTTATGAGTTGCAAAAGAAAACAAGTGGTGGTTTCACTTGAAACTAAACTGAAAGTTTTAGAACAATTAGATAAAGGTCAATCAGTAAAATCAGTGGCATTAGATTTACGTGTTTATGAAATACAGAACACCCTAATGGCAAGCATTATGATGTTCTGCAAATGAAAAAATGAAGAGACTACTCATCGAAGTAAAGTGTTGCAGTGACCAAACAAAAATAACAAATTATTTAAAACGAAAGTCATCAACTGAAGCATGTAAATGTAATATGTTACATTAGAGTATAATTCTACAATCCTTGTTTTTTTTAAAGTAGTGTATAGAACAAAATTAAAGAGTAATAAAAAGCAGTGTTCAAAATAAAATGCATACAACACAGAACTGTATTGCAATGAAATAAATAAAATGTTAGTACTGTATATCCTATATCACACCTATGCAATTATTTTAGTTTTAATAGGGTTAAATATGCACAAAAGTACATTTGATATGGGGACATCATTAAAAATGTATTGTTAAATTAGTACAAAAGCTTAAATACTAGTTAGTACTGTACGAAAAATACCACCTACAGTATCTCTTATTTGTAAAAATAATTCTTTGGTTTAACAGACATTTTTGCTTAACTGACTAACCGTCCGTCCTGATTAAGCCAGTTTACCAGGACTACTCAATGTCATCACAAATGTCCAAAATCTCTAAGTTGTTTTTGTAATCTGTAAGATTATGTTTGAATTCTAACAGATGGTCAGTTATGTTAGATATATCTCTTTTTATTTTTGTATGCTGCGTAATGTCCTGTAAATATGTTTTTAAATGATTATTAGTTTTACCTATATAATTACTTTTACATTCATTGCATTTAATTCAATAACTCCCTAAATCAAATATTTACTGTGTCCTCTTGAAAAATCCTCTTTATATTGAATTAAAACAACTTCTTTATTCAAAAATTTTGAGGACTTTATATATTATTTCTTTGATGAAAGCGGTTTTTTAAATGTTTTAAATAAATAATTTACTGTGCACAATTTCCAAAGAAACATAGATAGCAGTAAATTCAGTTTAATAGTGTTTAGTTGTCATTATTAGTGTGGACTGTGAATTTTATCCAATACTGAATGCCTAATATTAATCAACTTTCTACTTGATTTCCATCGCCAGTCACCAGAGTAGTCTATAACATAACTACGTCCACAGTGCCACTGTATGATGAGTAATATCCGGTGTTATTTTGTAGAGCAGGCTATGCATAACATAATGAGTCAGATTTTACTACAGTATGCATTTTGATTTTATGTAGTTAACACTAAAATTGTTGTTGATAATTGTATTTTACAATTTACATTTACAGTGCACTAGTTTTTCTCGCAGAATTTAAGTTTTATTTCATTTTAAAATTTACAATTCAATTACGTACATTTTTGTGTCTTCTTGCTCCTTTTTGTTTAAATTTTGATAGGTAGGCCTATTGTACATTATTAATAGCCGCATTTTATACTGAGTGTACAGCGGAAACATAAAGCATTATCTATCGGTGATAAAATAAAGATTATAAATTCAGTCACGTATTTAGAATTCTGTCAAGCACTTAATTGACAATTTAAAAAAATGAAAATTCAATCTTTTCACAATATTCTTTGAATATAGACTGCAATGATATAGTGTTCTATAAAGTTAGCGATGAAAGTGGTAATGTTTCTTTTTTTCAAGAAATAAAAGTATTCTACTCTATTTAATTACTTTTTTATTTTTTACAAAATACTATACACATTTTTTGTTTTGTAATGTAATTTAACACTAGCACATTATATATTATAGATTAGCATAAATTTTTATTAAATTGTGAAATCTTTCTGTACAATTTTTAATGAGTTTCATTATTTTACTTCTCTAAATAGAAGACTCCCTAAATCTAAAAAAAAAATATTGGTTTCCTGAAATTCAAATGAGAGGTTTGACTGTACACACACACACGCATGCGCGCGCTGGCCTGTCTAGCTAGAACCTGGACCCTAAGCCCAGGCAAATCCCAGAGCCAACACAGGGGCTCCTCAGCGCCAAGAGGCCTATCCCATGGCCACAGAGCTCCCTTCACTTGCCATTCCTAATTTAGCAGGGGGACTGGCTCTCTGACACCCAAACAGCTTGCTTTGGTTGCAATTCTCATTCTCATCAACCCAGAGGGCTTCACCCCCTGGACCCCCACACTATATGTTATCCTCATGGGTGTGAGATTAATACTGATAAATAATAATTATAGAAATCTGAAAAAGAAACTAAATTACAAAAGATAGAATAATAGTAACTACGGTAACTAACGTACACACACCTTTGATGACAAAAAATTCATAACTTATTTCTTAGCCGTGGAGACAGAAATATAATAATGAAGTAAAGGATTAATCTATTTTTTTCCCTAAATGAACATCTTTAATTCACAACTTCACCCTCAGTGGAGTTGAAGAAATAATGTATATTTTAATATCTAAACTTTCAATGGAGCTATAGCCTTGGTCAATGGCTTAAATCCTTCCCTGGGATAACACGAATATATCCTGCAAATCTGAAAGTAATCAGTCTGTTGGTTCTCATGCGATGTGATAACAAACAGACTAACTTTTATACATGCATTTCCGAATAATTTGATCTGTTAGTAATAATATTTGTAAGTAATAATTCTATTTGTAATATTATTCATTCAATTGATTTGAATCATACAGTTCAAACCCAGCTCACACACAGTTGATAAAGACACAATTCACAGTTCATTAATTCAATTGATTAAAAAGTTTGTGCTTCAACCAACAAACTCCTCTACTACATACATTTTTTTGAGATGAAATATATCTTTCAAAAACCTTCCAGTTATGCCAAGAAACATGGGTAAAAGTTTGGTTACGATTGATCGGAAATTTTTTTAAATTATCTTGAACAAACAAAAATCCTCTTCTTCTTTATATAATAGTATAGATGTACAGGTGATATTTAAGTATGCAAACAGTTTTATATTGCTTATCTGAGAGGTATTTGAAGGTAGGAAGAAATGGGGTTCTACATAGTAAAAACATTTGCATTATAGTGGGTTTTTAATTTTTGTCCACCACATTGAATCAAACTTGAATTTTATATTGCTTATCTGAGAGGTATTTGAAGGTAGGAAGAAATGGGGTTCTACATAGTAAAAACATTTGCATTATAGTGGGTTTTTAATTTTTGTCCACCACATTGAATCAAACTTGAATTTTTTTTAAAGCCATTCAATTTGTTGTCGTCTTGTTAATTATTAGTTATTGTTTATTATATTAATATTATAGCATTGTTTAAAGTTAATTATTCTATGTATTATGAATGTAAAATTTAATAAAATTGTTCATGCAGCGTGTATTACTTCATTTTATGAGCATGCTTTTTCTGTCATTACTACTCTGAATGATTATAACTCAATAACGAAGTCATCATTGTTTTTCTTGTGAAAGTTTCATTCAATATGGTGGACAAATATTAAAAACCCACCATAATGCAGATTTTTTATAACTATGTAGAACCCCATTTCATTCTACCCCCAAAATACCTCTCAGATAAAGCTTAAATATCACCTGATATATATACATATATATCAAAAAGATTATAATAATTGTATGTAGAATGAAGGTTTAACAATCAACATTTTTGTTTTAATGTAGTAACATTTATTCCTTTAAATATATTTTGTGAAATTATCCACTAAGTGCAATACTATTGATAGAAAAGAGCACTTATATATTTTACATGTAACAAAAGATTCACTTCATTTTATCTGAATAAATTAAAATTCCGATAATAAGAATATTCCGATATAAGAATAATTAGGTGACTTTTCAAATAAGGCAAGATACTTAAATATTATATAACAAAAATGACTCCAAAGAAACAATTTTATACTCTTCATAAACACTAATACATTCAAATCACAAAATAAATAAAAAATTGTATACATATAATTTTCATTAAAAAAATGGAATGTCTTTATAGTCCCATATAACTGCAAAATGTAAATGTGAGAAAAAGAGTAAAAACTATAAAGATTATAACCAACCACGGTGGAAGAGTTCCTGAAATCAAACAGAACAATAAGGTTAATAATTTAATTATTTTGAAGTTCATATAATTAGGACATTAGCTACAAAATTACTCAAACTGAAATTACATTTACGCATTTTAAGAAGTATATGTTCTTCAACCATATGCTTACATAAAAGTCTCAAGAAAGAAATTGTCCATAAACAATTATTTATAAACATGTTATTTAATTAATTTTATTAATTCATCAAATCCTTTAACAGTTAAAAAGCTGTACATAGTCGGCCATCTGCATAATTTTGTTTGTACTGAAAAATAGAACTGCTGTTCTTAATATAAATTTATTAAATTTTATAGTTTGTGCTATTAATGTTTTCAATTCAAGAATAATAAGTATTTTACTAAAAGTGTATCTCAGCAGCAGAATAACTCAGTAGCAGCAAAATAAGGTTGTAGCTAAATTTATCACCTGTTTTTAAAAGTCCTCGAACTGGAATTCTTGTTATAATTGTAATGAAAATTATACATAATATTCTTGCAGCAAATATATACAATATTAGACCAAATATATTTACATTGTACATACTATTAAAAATTTATGAAACCTTTTTTTAGGGGGAGAACTTAAAATGGTAACTTAAAATCAAGCTTCTAAAAGCAAAACAATTTGGCAAAATACATATTTTGCACTGATTGAAAGTATCACACTTTTTTCCTTTGGCAGTTCAAACTTTGCATCTTGAAAATCTAGCTTTATTAGCAGGTTCGATTTTTCAATAAAATGCCCCCAAAATTTACTTTGATTCTCCAGATGTTTATGGTGAACATCCTGAAGATTGATTTGTTAACTTTGAAATACTTTTTTCTTTATGGTGGAAAAAACCCTAAATAACATCATTACATTAGTTCATAAATTGTGATATTAAAATGATTTTTAAAAAATAACATTTTATATCATTTTACTATCTCCACAAAACTGGGCATTAAAGCTAATGCCCTAATTTGCATTAAAAGAATTTTTTGTCAGTCTCTGATTCTTTTTAACTACACCACATATGTATGTGTTGCACTTAATTGTAAATATATTTCAAAAATCTTTCATGAATGGAAGTAAAACATTATTTGTCACGCCAAGGACACATATTCATATAACATCTAAGTGTAAGTTAATTCTTTTTTTACTTTTTTTAAATTAAAAGGCATATTTTTAGAATCTATTCTACAAATATATAAAGTATTACAATTTATTAGTTAAGAAAACAAATTAGAGTTTTATCAATTCTTCATGTACACCACCCAAGCTTGTTCAAATAGATCTCTTAACATATATCATCAGTAACCTAATGACTAGCTAAAAAAATTATGATTTGATATTGATATTGCTTCCTTTCCAGTGTAAATTTAAAAATGTTAACAATATCCAGAAGTGGATCAAATGCTTTGTAAATGTTTTTATAGAATTTATATTTTTTAATGTTTATATTACAGTACCAGTTGATTGAGAAGTTAAGACTTATATTGTCTTCACTCATCATTTTCATCACTTGTTTCACACTCAATTTCATCTAAAATATTTTCAAAAATTCACTGAATTCACATGAACACAAATAATCCATCAAAGGATGCTCAATCACATTTGGTAAACAAACAAATGAAAAGGTTATGATGATCAAATTCCAACCACTAGTATGTTACAAAATAAAAGAACTATCTTTAATGAGATAAACATATGCACCTGTTGTAGAAAACAAAAAAATGACAGTTATTGTTCAAAGATGGACAGTTACCATTACTACAATGCACAATTCTGGCCACGCAATTTCCTTCTTCACAAATTAATTTGATAACTTGATATTACCTACTGTGTCACTAGTCTCTATTTTTTCCTTTTACAAAAGCTTTCCTAGTGTGTTATTATTTCATAAGGCAATATTTTAAACAAAAATATTTAATTTTAACTTATGTTATATTATAGTTTTCAATCTTTTGGGATAATTTAAAAATAAGCTATTCTAAATGTATCAACACCTACAAGTTCAGGTCTTTCAGGATGCACTGGCATGTTGTTCGGTGGCAAATATCTTCCTTCTGCACCTCAGTTCTTTTCACAGTTTGTTATTGACGCTTCTTAACAAGCACAAATCCAGTTCACTCAAATCTCTTTATGATCTCTTGTAAGGTTGACATGTGGATCACTGCAGAACTCTGCATGGAATTTTTCTTGTACTCCTTCGATCGATCTGCCCTGTGCATAATATTCCTTGACTATGAATATTCTGGCATTCTTTGTCAGCAACATATTGTGTGTATGCACTGCTGGTTGACTTTATCTCAACTGTGTTTCCTTTATAGATACAGGTCATGTATCCTCCCCATCTCTGCTTTTCCCATGACTTATAGCTCACTGTGTAGCATTCAAAATGTTACGGATTGTTGCTACATCAAATTCACTAATGCTTTTTGGTTTCTCCTCTCCCATATCCAGTTCGATTTATCTTGGGCCACCCAGTATAATTTTAATTACAAAACCTTATTGCTTCCAGAATCTTAATTAATTTTTAAATTATTATAATTAACCCTTTGAGTGACAAGGGGTGAAAAAGTAAGTCAAACATAATGTCATCTGACTTTCTTGTCAAATACATGCTAAAAATAACAAGGCATAAAATATACGTGCAAGAGAATCTGGAAAAAAGCATTCATAACTTTTTTATTTTTGATGGTATTTTTATAAAAAAGATATCAAAATGTTTACAACAATAAAACAAGGAAATCATTTCAACTATTGATAAAAAAAAAAATGTAAAGTTTTATTTGTGATTTTTTACCAAAAAAATAGAAAAAATTTATCTGTGGGATATTAGTTTTTTTTAATTCATTGTAATGTTTTCTACAAGGAAAAAAGATTTAAACAAATATGAGAATAAATATAAATAACATGTAAATAAGTTTTTTTTAGTTTCAAATGGGAAGCAAAGTAGAGCACATCTTATAGCATACATACTGAAACTAGAAGTTAGTAAAAAAAGAAAAATAACTTGCATGTCTCCTTTTCAGGAATAACCTCTAGTCTTTAAACACTTGTTTACAATAACTAGTGTTTACATACACTATTCAAACCTATACACTGGACATTTATGTTTGACAAAACAGATGCCATGGCAACCTTCCCCACATTTTTTAAATACTGTTCTGGTTCTTTTCCTCCCGCTTTTTTTGTAGTCTGTGCCCCCCTTAGTGCAGACCCAACATGTTTATCTCTTTTATTAAGCAGTTTTTGAAGGCCCCTAACCGTTCCACCAGGCCCTATGTCCTCTTCCACTGCAATGCCAAGCCACTCATCTGTTATTGAATCAATGATACAGACAATAAATTTATAATGAGACAGTGGTTTTTGGTATGAAGCATCTTGTTCTCTTTATAAATTACATAAGTTTTACCATTCTAGAAAATATGTAAAAAAAACTGCCTTTTCCAATATTTTAGTATTCTTTGATCATCCAGATTAAGCATATAACTTCATATTAAAGATGTTGATTCCATCAATAAGTTTCTTGTAATCTAAAACGATAGCTGGTTTTTTATCTGTGGTAACTCTACCATGTCTCCTTTTTGCATTTTCCATATCTCTTACTTCAGAATTTGTAGAAACAATGACTGAGTTTTTTTTACTTTTTTCTCTGTAGGCTAATGCTATAATTTTATTTTGTTTGCAGTAAATATTTTGCCAAACATTTATGAGAGGTGGATCAAAAAGTAAGTTATACCCTTGCCGTGTTCTTGAACTGAAAGGGATACATTAATGTCTTGTGGTGGCAGCACTGGTTCACACTCCCCCAGCAGCAATTCTGTATGACATTCAGTACGTGTGTAGTATCGTAGTCAATATGGCATGTCCTCTAAAGGTTTCATCCAGCATAGAAGTGCAATCAGCAGTCTGATTTTTGTGGGCAAAAAATTACAATTATTGTGAAATTCATTGCCAAATTGTTGAGGTATATGGTGAGAATGCAATGATACGCCCGATGATCACAAAATGTGAGTGACGAACTGTGTGCTGGATGTCCAATTGCAAACATGAAGGTAATGCGGATTGTGTGAATGAAATGATCTTTAGCTTTAATGAGCTGGTTATGAGTAACCAGCTCATTAAAATTAGAGAGATTGCATGTGAACTTAACATCAGTTATGGTAGTGTATTTGCAATTATTCACGGTAATCAGCTTGATTACCATAAGGTGTGTGCACGATGTGTGCCACATCTGTTGACTGACAACCACAAACATCAACATTTTGTATCTGTTCTTTCTTTTCTTCAACGTTATTCCAAGACTGGTCCACAGTTTTTGAAATAAATCATCACAGGGGATGAGGGCTGGACTCCCTCACTCCTTACATTACACTCCTGAGACTAAACAAGCATCACATGAATAGAGACAAGAATTAGCCAAAAAAAAAAGTGAAAACATCTTCACATGTTTGAAAAGTTATGTTGACAGTTTTTTCGATTCTGAGAGTTATTTACAGTAAATTTATGCCCCAAGGAGCAACAATCAATGCCAAATCTTACTGTGAGACTTTAAAATAACTGCATAAAGTCATTAAAGATTGAAAACCCAGAAGATTGAGCGAAGGGGTCGTTTTCTTCATGACAAAACTACTCCTCATTTGACAAAGGAGTTACTGTAAAAATTCAAGTGGTAAGTGTGGTCTTATCCACCTAACAGCCCCCGTACCTAGCACCCTGCGACTACCACCTGTTTAGTTTAAAGAACATGATCATCTTTTCATGGCGCATGCACACACACACACACACACAATCATCATTTTTATACAGTGTTTGTAAATATTAAACTGAAAAAGATATTTTACAGTAAACTTTATATTCTCAGTCAACTGCAGTTTTCTATACATAAAATATGTTTAATCATCTGCACTGAGAGTGAAAAAATATTTTTGAAAAATCAAATATTTCTACAGATATAAGACATAAAAATTGTGAACTTTAATATGGTCAAGATTGCAGCAATAAAAAAAAAAAAATTATCTCCCTATGTAATTGAGATAAAGTATTAATTGGAAGCGAAAAATAATCAGGATATCATTAAGTATTTCTATACGTGACTAGCCACAAACTTGACGCAATGTGCACAATGCCTCTACACCACTGTCAAGTCAGTGCAGTGGCAACAGTTCAGCAGAAAGCACAACGCATTTTGTGGTTAGTGGAATATAAATCAGTTGTAACTATTCAACAGACTTTCTGGCATGTTCATGGCAATGATCCCCCTCATGCAAACAGCATTAGATGGTGGTTTAAGGAATCAGGCAATGTGGAAGTGAAGAAGTCCCCGGGATAGCCAAAAACGAGCGACGAAGCAGTTGATCATATATAACAAAGTTATTGACCTAAAAAATCAATTTCTAGATGAATTTTACAGTTAGGAATTCCAAAAACAACTATTCAAAATGTGTTACATAAGCGTTTGCGCCTGCACGCTTACAAAATTCAGCTTAAACATCAAATTAAACCTATGGATCATCCTAAATGTGTTGAATTCACAAGTAAAATGCTTAATAACATTGACTATGATGAAACATTTTAAAAAGTGTTTTGTCTATGGATGAAGTGACTTTCCATGACAGTAGTTGTGTCAATCATCATAATTGTTGGATATGGGGATCTCAGCAACCCAATGAAATTATTGACTATGTCAAAGATTCCCCAAAAATAAGTATGTGGTGCGGTTTGATGTCCGATCCTGTAATTGGCCCATTCTTTTTTCAGGGCCGATCCTGTGCTTTGATCTCTGGGAAATCCAGACTTGACATCCCTAGACTTTTTTCTATGGGAATACGTTAAAAACATTGTGTACAGTGAAAAAATTAGGAATCTACATTTAAGACAACAGATCACCACTGCTGTTGCCATAGTTACACCTGCGATTATTTAGCTAACCTGGGCAGAAGTCGATTATTGGCTGGATTTTTACAGGACAAAGGTATGTAAAAAAAACTTTTTGAGTTGATAATGTTCAAAAAAATACTCATTTGATTATCTCTAGTAGTCTGAGATACAATTTTGTTTAAATTGTCACAACCTTTTTCAATGATCTGTAATTTAATCGCACATTCCTAAACATCACCCAATTAAAGTTTTTTTTAAGAATTCAATTAATAATTTCCTTCAAGTGTCTCAATAACCCCTTACACATAGACTGAATCAAGAATTCACATCAGCCAACAGAAATATGGTTACAAATCATTCGTTAGTCAAATTATCTAACACATTTACCTTTTTTCAAATTGAATATAACTTCTAATTTAAGGAGTATGATTATTAAATGAATTGCTTTAAAAAAAATAAATATATATATATATATATATATATATATATATATATATATATGAGTATTTTTATATAGTCGAAGAAATATATGATTTATCTAAGAAATTTATAAAATTATACTCACTCCTATATGGTAAACTGTGTATACAGATTTTATTATCTACAGATATGCTAATAACTGCAGCTTCTGCCAATGTAGTTATGGTAGACTGATTATTTAGTACAGGAAGAAATTCTAGACCAGTCACAAACATACTATGAACCTTATTCACGGTCATCACTCTCTAAATAAAAAGACAAAAACAACACATTATGTAAATATAAATGATAAGTGATATAAATAAAGTATAACAATATATATTAATAATGATTAGAACAAATTAAAAGATAAAGGATTAGAGTACACAGTATCACTAACATATCATTGCAAAAACTTTACAGCTTTATTTAGATAAATAGTAAAAGAACATTTACAACCTCTGCTACCACTTACATAAACATAAACATATAAAAACAAGAATAATTTTTTCTAATAAGTTAGAACCCGTTAAAACAAAAGCACCAATTAAAAATGAAAAACATTATCTTATGGTGTTAATAAGTTAATCATGATCAAAGGCACTGTTTGATGACATAAATTGACGCTACAATTTTTTCAGTTTCTATCATTCTATTAATTGAAATCATTAAATATGTTTTCTACATTCAAAAATAGTAAGCCCAACTGTAACATAATGAAACACACGTTTCTGAAACTAATAATAAACATAATGTAATCTTTTAATATTAGAAGTTTAGTCTGTCTGTTTACCCTAAAAACTGCAAACTTATACCAATCTAAAGGTAGTGAGAGGAGTTTAACAACAAAATCATGAGTTGATAGAAAAGTTTTTCTAATTATAGAGCAGTTAGTTTTAACATAAGTGAGAGACTTTGGTCTACAGTAGGATCAGCCTAGCCTACCTACTGGGCAACTGATTGGACCCAGCTGATCAGAATCCCACAACTACAGTCCAAACACATCCAGTTGCTAATATTTAAATAGTCAAAAGGAATTTGTCAATTTATGCTAGCTCAAACCAAGAAAACACAAAAAAGAATGGATCAAATACTTGCCTCCAATGTATGATCTTTGTGATAGTGTTTGAAAATATAAAAATTAAGTGAGTAGATAGCAGAAACAGCACTGAGACTGTAGGAGATAGCTTAAATAGTTTCATGTTTGGGTATATGATGTGTATAAAAATACAACAAAAAATGGCTTATCGTTTTTCAATAAAAAAAATTTGTCTTAAAATTTTTTGAATGTAATGTAAGATAATTACATCTCAAATAATCTGACTCGAAGAAGTAAGTTTGACTGTGCCGAGTGAGTTGTATTTTTATTGCGCTCTGCATTTTTCCTTGTTTTTGATTGGTTTATTGGCTTTTTCTTACTGGACTGTACAATGGATATTGTGATTGGTTTATTGTAAGTGTTTTTTTATAACCTATGAGTTTTTTGGTTAATGGACTGATTTTTTATATCAACTTTATTAATACACTTTTGGTAATAAGGCCTATAGTCACCTGTTGCTAGCCTTGCATGCTTGTGTGGGCGGATTAGTTGTATACAAGCTTGGAGGATAACAGTGGTTGATATCTAATGATAACATTGTTTGCGTTTGAAATTTATAAACAGCATTTAATACGTTAGTGTTATCTCATCTTATCTGATGAGAAAATAAAATTAATTATTAATTTTATTTTCCATATTTTGGTGGTATTGATAACATTATCTGAGTGAAAGCTTCAGTTGGTAGCTTGATTATGATTAAATAAGCTACATTTACTGACATCATAATAGAATTTAATTTCTATTATGATTGTTGATTATTATTTGACAATTACAATTATTGTTTACTATAATTTCTATATCATTATTACATTACATGTTGGAAATGTCTCTACCGAGCAGGAGTGCCTATAAAAAGGAAGTGAAGAGGGCGGCGCTGGTTGAACCACAGAGGACCAGGAATCTGAGGTCCTCTACATCTGGTGGCACGAGGGTGATCATCAGGCAGGTAGAGATTTCGGAGGACAAGCCCTCAAGCCCATCTCCGGCGACTCCGAAGGTGGACAAAGCATCTACAGAAGACATGGATGTATAGTCGATGTCATTAAAACGGAAGGTTGAAGAGGTGGAATTTAGCGCATATGGTGACGTGTCTGATGGTTCCGACTTCGAACTATTAATGGAGGAGATTTGAGTTTTATGCAGTCTTGTTGGCTCGCTCCAGGAAAACCAGGAGTTGAAGGACTATGCCAGGCGTATCCGTGACTGAGCAGGAAGTGTAGAGGATTTGGTTAAGGATCTCTATAAGGTGTCTTTCTTCAAACTTGGACCACTATTCCCAGACGGAGAGTGATCTGGCAAGTAAGATCTGGTTATTGTTAGTGTCAGCTGATGGATGCGAAGATTGTAGGTACAGCCCTAAAGAGATGACTATACAAGTTGTGAAAGACCTTTCTGCCCTTGTGAAAGCCCATCAGGGCTAGAAACGGGGAGGTGGGGTGGCAACTGGAAGCATCACAAGGCATCCCAAAAGACATTTCTGCTGCTGATAATGTCTGTCAATTCCGTGACTTGGTCACGATGAGGAATAATTCTGATTTGTCAAAGGGGGACATATTAAGAAATGCCATTAAAACTGGGGTAATCACAAAAGAAATTTTGGCAGTGTTAGGAGATGATGTCTCTGACTTCATAAAAAATAGGTACACTATACACTCAATAAGAACAAGGAGGAGAGGTGCCTGACTAATGTCCTGGTGGCCTTGAGGAGGATTTTAAGGAGGAAGGCAAGCAAATTACTTTTGTTATCCCAGCTGGTCAATTGGGGGAGACCATCAGGAAACTATTGAGTTACCTCTATAAAGGTATGAAAGATGAGGCCAGTGTATATGCTTCATCGGCTGCGGAGGTTAGTCATGAGAAAAGGAAACAAGGTGTGCTTAAAAAATCGCCACCGGTAAAGGACAGTGGCACCATGATAATCAAGTCAGCAAGGAAATCCTACGCGAACAGTGAAACAAACCATCTCCATGGAGGAGATCCTGACTATCAGAAAGGGCTCTGAAGATGAGCTGCAATTACGAATGAATGGTTCCCAAAAAGCGCTGAGGAACTTAAAACTGTGATACACAATAAGTCGGGAACTACAAGTAGATCTGTGGTCGAGTGGAGGCCGCAGGGTAATAGTTCATACAAAGGATATAGAGGCCGGGACGATAGTGGATGAAGTTTGGCATGTGGTCACTCACATCATTGATGACGTGGGAGAGTTTAGTGTCACTTCTTTGAGATCGGTCATCACTATTAAGATCAGGTGGGTGTTCTGCCGGACCCAACTCAAAATCTGATGAATGCTGCTACAGGTTCTGGGGGACGGGTCATGTCTACTCAAACTACAGTCTAGCCCGGACCACAGTCAATGCTGCTTTAACTGCAGAGCAGAGGGACATAAATGAGCGAACTGCAGTGAACATATCAAATCTCGTGTGTAATGAGAGCAGTCATCAGATGGGCAGCTGCATCTGTAAGGTGAAAACATGAACTGCTTCCAAATCAATGGGAACAGGTGTGTGGCTGCTCACAATTTAGTTTGGGCTGCAGCACTAGCGAGCGGAGTTGACTTCTTAATAGTGGCGGAACTGAACAGGAGGATGGTTTCCACAGGATCATGGCAAATGGACAAGAGTGGAGATGATGCCATAGATGTTTCTGGGACATATGCAGTTTTAAGTGTAATAGCCAAAGATTGTTTCATAGTACTAGAACTGACCGAATATATGCTGATCTCAGGGTATATATCGCCCAACTGTGATCTAAAAAGATATGAAGATTTTGTAGCAGAACTAGAGCTGTATATCAGGAGGTCAAGAAAAGCAGTGATTCTTGCCCATGACCTGAATTCAGAGTGTGTAGAACTGGGGGGATTCAGGTCTACCAACAGAGTATACATATTAGCTAATACGTTTAGTGAGATGGACATGGTAGTTTTGAATGAGCAGGAAGTGCCAACATATATAGGTAGAGGTAAGGGCTTAGTTGTAGATATAACTGCTGTTTCAGAACAAATTGTTCTGAGAATAACAGAGTGGCATGTTTTGGACAAAAAGTTTCACAGACAAACAGTTTTTACCATCAGATGTAATCAACAGTGCTGCCTACATTCAGGCCGATGGAGGCTCAACAAAGTTCAGATTAAGAGGATAGCTGATCATGTCACAATGGAGATGGGCCAGTGCAGGACAACTGATCCAGAACTGATAACAGTGGTAAATAATGCATGTCAGAGGGAAACTGTGGCTCAGACATCCATAGTATATTGGTGAAAAGAGATCACCTCGTTTAGAAAATCAGGATGGTGGTTAAGGAGAATTATGCAATAAGCCAGATGGGGAAACTTAAATGCAGCGGCTGAGACTGAAGAATATCGAATGGCCAGAAAGAGACTTGGAGCTGCTATAAAGAAAGCAAAGGCCAATGCTTGAGAAGAAGTCATTAATAATGAGTTAGATGACAACTCATGGAGTAAAGCCTACCAGATTGTAAGAAATTTGGAAGACAACTGGCAACTCCCAAGCTTGTCTAGGGGTCAGACACTAAGGACTATACTGTCCCTTTTTATGGTAGAGGAAACAGGAAGAATGGAGATTCCTTGCACCCATGATCAGCGCTTTACAATAGATGACTTGAACAGGGCTGCTGCCAGAATCAATAAGAACAGCCCAGGGCCTGATTGTGTTCCTGGTGCGGTGATAAGCAGTCTAGTTGAAAGGTGCCCTTGGATGGTTCTTGACACCATGAATGCTGCATTAACAGACTGCAAGTTCCCCCCCCCCCCCCCACATGTTGGAAGGAGGCCAGATTGGTCCTCCTCCTGAAACTGGGCGCAACAAGTAGGGGCATTACTTATAGACCTCTGTGTCTAATTAATACCTTAGGCAAGTTGTTTCAGAGAATGGTTGCTGAGAGGCTAGGGGATGAGCTAGATGTTGAGGGTGGGCTATCTCCAAATCAATGTGGATTCACTAAGGGGAAGTCCATCGTAGATCCAATTATGCAATTAAAGATGTAATGGGCTGGGTGAGAGACAGAGCGGCAGGTACATGGCACAGTAAGCGGATACCACTGATAATTTTACTCTATGTGAAAAATGCATTTTCCAGTTTACCATAGCCAGTTGTTATGGATTCACTGAGGGACAAGGGTATCAATGAATACCTTTTTTTCCTGTTTAGCCTCCGGTAACTAGCGTTTAGATAATACTTCAGAGGATGAATGGGGATGATATGTATGAGTGTAAATGAAGTGTAGTCTTGTACATTCTCAGTTCGACCATTCCTGAGATGTGTGGTTAATTGAAACCCAACCACCAAAGAACACCGGTATCCACGATCTAGCATTCAAATCCATGTAAAAATAACTGGCTTTACTAGGACTTGAACGCTGGAACTCTCGGCTTCCAAATCAGCTGCTTCCAAATCAGCTGATTTGGGAAGACGTGCTCACCACTAGACCAACCCGGTGGGTCATCAATGAATACCTGTCTTAACGGAAGTTTACTGCAGACACTGAGGAGGGCCCACTGAATTAATATATATGGTGGTGTGCCACAAAATTCTGTTTTGGGCCCAATTTTATGGAACACAGTATATGATGACCTCTTGAGGACTGAGCTTCCGCGTGACAGTCGCATGGCTGCATATATGGATGACCTGGCACTGTTGGTGGCAGGTCATACTGAAAATGAGGTGGAGGAAACTGCAAATGGTGCCATATGCAGGATAAGTGAGTGGCTGAGAATGAGGAAAATGTCTCTGGCCCTAAACAAGATATCTGTAGTTGCTGTAAAGGGCAGGAGAAAACTGAAGGAGTTGGTAGTGACGGTGGATGGCACCAGAATAGCAGAATCCAGAAGTGCAAAGCATCTGGGAGTGTAGGTAGAAAGGTCTGGACTCTTCTCTACCCATGTGAAAGAAGTGTCGAAGCATGCAGAGAGAATAATAACTGAACTTAATAAGTTATTCTCATCTAGAACGGGCCCACGTGCTAGCTGGAGGCAATTGACGTTATCTGTTGTTACATCAATAAAGTTGTATGCTATCCCTATGTGGTCCACAACGCTACAGAAAAAGAGGAATGCAAATCGCCTAACCTCGCTGCAATGAAGAGCAGCAATAGGAATAACTGCTACATATCAAACTATACCCCTAGTGGTAACATGATATCCCTAATGACATTAAGGGCTAGACAACTGGTGCAGAGACGAGAGGGAATCCCCAAATCAATGACCAATGAACAAATGCTTAGGGAATGGCAGATGTAATGGCATAAGAAGAATAAGGGCAGATGGACTAAATGCCAAATAACGCAGCTCTTGCCATAGGTTAGGAGGAAATATAATGAACCTACTTATTGGCTTTAATATTGGAAGGACAGGTAGAAGGGAAAAATTGTGTAGGCAGGCCAAGTTTGGAGTATGTAAAACAAATTGTTGGGGATGTAGGATGTAGAGGGTATACTGAAATGAAACGACTAGCACTAGATAGGGAATCTTGGAGAGCTGCATCAAACCAGTCAAATGACTGAAGACAAAAAAAAAAAAAAAAAAAAAAAAAAAAAAAAAAACTTATTGGCTTACTGTTGTCTGGACACATGGGTGGGGGGAGGGGTTCCCTCTTACTTGTTTAGGTTCAAAAAAAGGAGGACACCTGATTGTCAATATTGCAAATTAGAAGATGCAGCTGAACATACCTTATAGAAATGTCATAGGCAAAGTTAACCGCTGACTTACTAAAGACCAAGGAAGATGAAGCTAGTAACTCTAGTGAAGAAAGGAGCGAGAGAGGTTGGGACAGCCCTCCATGGAGTTGTTGTTCGTCTGGGATTGCCTGGACAGTTGGCGGTGATGAAGCAGTGGGTCTCCCGACCCCTTAAACAGAAAAGAACAAGTCCCGGCCAGTGGGGTGGCTGGGAACGGCATAGCCAGGCCTGATGCGTCTCCTCCTTGGTGGTTAGAGGCAGGGTCCCGCAGAGCTGACTAAATGCTTAAATGCTGATCCACCTCCGGGTGAGGAGTACAGTGAGATAGAAATTTTAGTCAGTAGGGTGCAGTAGGGTTCAGCTAAATATTATATAGCCGAACCCATGTGGAGTCTGACATTCCCCCATTTATGAGGGGTACGTAAATGGTATTTCTCAAAAAAGTAATCTGAACCAGTTCTCCATTGAATTATCTTATAATTCATTAATGACTGAAAAGTATTGAAAAACACAGACATTACATAATAAATTCTGTAATCATCTATTAATCATAAAAAAATTATGATACTAATGTTACTGGATTCACTGGCAGTTTCACAACTGCCATGCACATGTGTGTATATGTACCCCCCTCTCACTCTCTCTCTCTCTCTCTCTCTCTCTCTCTCTCTCTCTCTCTCTCTCTCTCTCTCTCTGTCTGTCTGTCTGTGTGTGTGTGTGTGTGTGTGTGTGTGTGTGTGTGTGTGTGTGTGTGTGTGTGTGTGTGTGTGTGTGTGTGTGTGTGTGTGTGTGTGTGTGTGTGTGTGTGTGTGTGTGTGTGTGTGTGTGTGTGTGTGTGTGTGTGCATGTGTGTGTGACAGAGTAGTACATATACTTACTTACTCTTTGTACATAAATTACATTTGTCTATATGTATGTACGATCTTTGCTTAAAATTCAATACAAGTTTGGCCAATCTGAATGATTCTTTTATTAATGTTTTTATTGAAATATGAAAATGGTTTAAAACATAGAATTTTCCACAAAAAAACTCCATTATTACATCAACAGTACACAGTAAATGTTTAATTTTACAGCATTGTTATTTGGCAGTAAGTTGATACATCTCATTTTGTAAGAGACAACTAAGCAGATCCTGAGTAACATTTAGAAAAGAATTTTATTTTCATATTTTATTAATTAAAATCAACTTAACTGTTTTTCAAGAGATCAGCTCTTTAATATCATAGTGATATAATATCAGACATGGACTTCATTTGCTAAAAGAATTGTTATGTATACTTTCATTATAAAAATTGTTGATTTTTTATTACTAATAACCACTTGGGTAATTATTAGACTAAGTAGATAATTTTTTTTTTTAGATTTTATGCAATCTTCATTTAAGAGGACAGACTCTCTTAAGATCACACTATTTTCAAATTCAGTTTGAAAATAGCCTGTCCATTAAACTCTAGTACAAAGAGATTATTCTGCATTTACATGTTAACATTAAAGGTAATTGTATGATTTCCACAAAAATTTGTTTTCACTTTAATTGGGATTTTTCTATCCCTTTTTTGTGGAGACAAGTTTTTTGAGTTATATACTACAGTGAAAAAAAAAAAATCAGAGGCCAAGAATTTCAACAAAATTTGAAATAACAATTGCTGCTAGTGTATATCCTTTAGATATTAAATAAAATAAGCACCCTTTTTTATTAACATTTATCAAAAATGTGTTCAATATAATTACTAGATAAAAAAATCATCATATTATAATATCCAAAATTAATTTATATATCATATACATTCAAAATAACATGATACATTTTTCATCAAATGACTATTACAGAATAACACAGTTAATAAAAAAATTTAAATTAAAGATTACCTGTAAGCTGAATGCAATGTATAAGAAGACTGTTCCTGTAAACATTGTACCAACAGCTACAAATCTTCCATCATCCCTAACAGCTAATGCAGAGAGACTTTCATTGACAAGAGCAGATTTTATAACTTCACCAAAGTCTGGTTCCCACATCTGTAGAAAAGCTGTTTGTTTACCTGTTCGAGCAACAGGATTACTTAAGGTGAATAATCTACTTTTCGTTTTATCTTCCTCTACACGACCATACCTGAAAGAAAACCAAGCATGTTGTTTCAATGTAGTTATTGTAGTACTAAAATATATCTTTACAATTTAACCTACATTAGCCCAACATTTATTCCAGTTTTTTAAAATTATATCAAAGACAACAGTTATAACACAAATCTAACTTTAAATTTGTACCCGACACAAAGAACTACTAGTTGAAAAAAAGGGAAGTAATGAAAGTCAAATGCAATGATTCAAGTTTTATAAAGTTTATTCAGTTTTTATAAAAGAAGTAATGAGAGTTCAGAAAAGTTGTATTCCATCAGCAGCATGGTAATTTTAGGTTATTACAGTTATATATAAAATGCTAATGTTAACCAATACCATGAAAAACATAAGTTAAACAACGTTGATTACTGCTTTTAAGTCTGTAGTCAGCATTTTTAGTGGCTGTGACCACAACAGCCAATGCAACTTAAAATAAAATCCTGCCATGTGACATTCTTCAGAACTTATAAAACATTAATACATATTAAAACAATAGAATTTTTATTTGGGATTAGACTTTAATTTTTTTTTTAATTAAAAAGACATAGATGAAGAACTTGAATGCAAATTTATAATAGTCTAAGCAGGATTGTAACACAGAAATTACAACCTCTTGACAGAAATAAGAACAATAGCAAAAATATACAAGGAGGAATTGCAAGAAAAACTAAAATACTTTAAAAGAATAAGTAAGACAAGTAAGTGCAAGTTCAAAGAACAGAGGGAACAAGTTAAGTTGGAATGAATGAAAATTTGAAGGTGTTGTAAGAGAACAGAAGGAGAATGAAATGGAGAAAAAATGAAACTGCACTGGACATTCAATTCTTAGGAATGTTGCTATGAAGACTGAAGGGATAATTAAAGGGAAATTCCACAGAGCAAGATCAAGATTTTCTGAGGACCAATTCTATTTCATTCTCATATACCTCTAGGAGTAGTCCTCCAAAATAACAAAATATCTGAAAGAGGACAACTGCTGCATCACAAAATATTTTGCAGATCAACTACAATTTACTCAAAGAAATTTACTAATCTTCAAATATTTCTCCAATCTGACCCAATTTCCTAGTTTGTAGCAATCAGAAAAGAAGAAAGAAATGATCCCAAAAAATTAAAAAATATAAATACTGTGCTTAGTTACCATCATTTACTTTTTAATTCTAAATTTAATGTTTAAAATTATTGACAACTGACACAAAATCAAAACATAAATATTACAATTGATTATGATTACTAATCAACATAAAAACTTATAGTTCAGTGCCTTTAAGAAAGTACATATATGTTAAAAAGTTAATTAGCTGAAAAGCAACAAAATCAAAATAAAAAATCAATTACAGTTCACAGTTTATTAGTACAGTACTAACATCAGGAAACAACAACCATAAAATTACATTCAAACAATTATATATAAGTACTATACTTATACATAAGAAAAAATGTTTTTCTCATAATGACATCGCATACTAACCTGCATCGTTTGTACAAATATTTGGTACCATTAGGAGCAGACCATGATAGTATTTGTAATCTATTTCCACTTTTAACACACCAGACTACAGCTTGCCCATCTTTTGATATAGTAACAACCTGTGCAATGAAAATAAACTAATGATAAGCTTACCCTACATTAAGTATGTACCCTATGATATGTTATTCACAATAAAAATAAATTAAATTTTTTAATTATTAAAATTAAAATTTCTGTTCTGTTTTACTAAAACATATTTGCAAATCAAAAGTATTTTATTGATTTATTTATATTTCAGAATATTAAAACATAAAAATTTTAAAAATCACCTTACAGTAATTCAATGAAAATGATTTAATTACTTTCTACTTCACTCCTCCCTTCATTTCTCAGCAGCCATATAATAAATTTTTTACGATGATTAAGATAAATACAAGACCATTCCTCTAATCAAACATAGCACAAAGTGGGTGGAGACAACAAATGATAGAATCATAAGATTAAGGCTAAAGATTGGAGGTAAGACCTGGGATATCAAATAAGTGTATGCACTACAGGTGGGGATGTGTTTAAGAAAATATAGGACAGTTCTTAGAGAAACTGGAAAGCTGCACAGAAGATAAAGAGATACTAATAATAGGAAGACAGCGCAGTTGGGAGAAGAAAGAAATGTAATAAGGAGATATTAGGACATCATGGATATGGAAGAAGAAATGGGAAAAATTAAATAATGATAGTTTTGTGAACAGAATAACTTCACAGTGGGTAAACCGTGGCTTGATAAGAATACAAAGAAGGTTACAAGGTATGGATGGGGAGAGAAAAATAAAATTAGTAATTGACGTGTTAGTGAAGAGAGATAAGGAGGGAACTGATGAATGTGAGGCTGGTGGGTGAATAAATAGAAGTTGGAGGAGACTGTAGGTTGGTAATGGCTAAGCTTAGATTTGGGAACATTCCCAGTGTGATTATGAAGCAAAGAAAAAATTCAAGTGTGGAAGTTGAAGGAAAGCAATATAAGGGAAAAGAGTTTGATGGAAGGATAAAGGACTGCTTACCTAAAAGAGATGTAGGAAGAGTGGGGATGATTCAAGAAGGCTATGGTGGGTATAGCAGAGCAGGTAAGGTATAGCAGTGGTGGTAAGTTGAAAAAAAAAGAAGATAACACGGAAGACATGGTAACAAAGTCACAAGTATGAGGTTAGGGATAAATATAGGGAATGAAAAAGGGACGGTAAGGGTTGCAAGCAGGTAAGGGTTGCAGATAGAAGAGCAATGTCTGAAAGAGTTCACAGAAGAGCTGGAAAGGGACTCACAAGAGAATAAGAAAATGCTTTTTGGTGTTAAAAATAAAAGAAAAGGGAGAGAAGATAGAATTTTTATTAAGAACAATCTAGGACATGTGATAGTAAGAGGAAGAAATACTTTGCAGATGGAAAGAATATTTAACCCCAATTGATTGGGAGAAAGAAGGGAAGAAAAGGAGAGGACAGGGGTGAGGGAAATGTGGGCAGAAGAAAGGTGTTACACAATGATGAAAGAGACAGAGGATACTTTAAGAAAAATGAAAGGAGGTAAAGTACCAGACACTGATGGAGGTAAGCATAGAGATAATGGTTTACAGTGGCTGTACAGATTGTCCAGAAGTATATAGAGAAAGAAAGTTAATCCAGAAGACTAGAAAAAGAGAATAATAATCCCCATATTTGAAAAAGGGGACAAGATATTATGCAGTAATTACAGAGGTATTACACTATTTCCACACATGACCAAACTGTTCGAAAAGATATTGGAAAACCGCATCAGAAGGAAGATTGAGGGAGGGTTAGAAGAGGAACAGATGATATTCAAATATGTTAGATCCACTACAGATGCAATATTTACGCTCAAACAAGTGAGTGAGAAGATGTGGGATTATAATAATATAATGAGTAATGGTATTTCTGGATGTAGTAGAGGCATATGATAGCACGGATAGGGACGCTATGTGGCAGGTGCTAGAAGAAAGAAATGTGAATCAAGTGGACTTCCAGGTGGTTAAAGCTATGTGTGAGGGATCCAAAATTGTGTCTGGACAAGGCTGGGAAGTAAGGTTGGAAGCCACTTGTTATTTGCAAACCAACTGGTTATATAGGGAGGGTGTCTGAAAGGGATGTAAAGTGCACAATAAAAGTGTGAAAAAATTCAGAAATATGGAATGCAGTTTAATGTTGACAAGAGTAAAGTGACTATGCAAGATAGAAAAAATAGAAACTTAATGGACATTAACTATGAATGGTAGAAAAATAGAAAGGGTAAAAGAATATTTATCTGGGAACATTATTTTCTAAGGATGGGAAACTGGATCAAGAAATAAGTACAAGAGTACAGAAGGCAAGTGGATTTTATCGGAGTGAAAGAAGTCTGGTCTGAAACAAGAAATTACACCTTTGCACTGTAAGAAATTTATATTTAAAGCCTACTTTGTGCCAATTCTTATCTACACAGCAGAAATTTGGACAGGTGGCAAAAGATGCCACAACTAGTCACCCACAATTTTTTAATTTTTTGGGGGGTTTTTCAGGACGAAAAGCACTTTCATGTTATCATCGCCCGGACATAATGTATTTGTTTTAAAAAACTAAGTGTTAAAAATTCACAATTAAAAACAAAAACATCTTTAACAACAATTATAATATAAAGATAATATAAATTATGCCATCTGCTTTACAGCAAATGGCATAAATAGCTGAAACATAGCAATTCAAATATTTGAATACAAACAGACAGCCCTAAGAAACTGTAAAATATAAGATAACTTCATTTCATTATCCCCTAAAATAGTTTGCATGTTAGCCCCTACTTTAAATTTTTAACACAATGCCTCATAAGAGATAGTCCAAAAGAATGTGATGCACTGTTAGTTGGTAGCCAGAGCGAGCACAAAGGAGTGTATCTGTTTGCAATCATCACATATCCATGGGTGAGCCTAGTATGCCCTATTCACAAATGACAGATAATAACCTCCTCTCAATTGTTATTTCTAGATGAGGAGCTCCACAGTGAAACAGTGTTCTTAAATGGGCAAAGTTTATTATTCATAGTGGCACCCCATTCACTTTGTCACTCACCATGAACTAACTACACTTTTCAAGAAACTGACAAGATCATTAGAAGTAATGAAACTTGTGAAAAGAGGCTGAAAACGAGTCTCTTTCCTCTTTTGTCGCACTATCTGTGTGCTCATTGCCTGAAATTCCTGTATGGCTGGGGATCCAGCAGAAGCTCAGTGCTGTATTACATCTAGTCAGTTGCGAAATGACACACTGAATCTCACAAACAACAGCAGGGTGACTGGAGTATACATCACTAATTGTCTATAAGGCACTCAGGGAATCTAAGCAAACAAGAACATGTCAAAATTCAGGGCTAATCAAATGTAATGCCTTATTAATGGCATACAGTTCTGCAACCAAAATACTGCTGATGCTCAGACGGCCAAAGATGTATATTCTGTTGCCAATCAAAAAACCACAACCAACAGAATTAATATTACAAGAACAGTCTGTAAAAATTGTAACATCAGGATTCATGCTATTTATAATACCATAAAATTCATTTTGCAAGATAACTGGATTTGTGTTCTTTTTATTGTACTGACTGGAGGTAATTGTACATTTAGTGCTGAGAGAAGGCATTGAGAGCTCTGATGCCTAGCAGAGCAGTACATCTTGGCTGTTCCTGGTATTGATTAGCATGCTGGTTTGAGAATATCACATCAAAGGTTGGATAAGTTGGTTGCACTTAATGAGAGTCATGTAGAAGCATATCATTTGCTTCTGTCTGTTACAAAGAGATAGCTCACCACTATCCACCAGCAGACTTAACACAGGGTTAGAGCGAAAAGCACCCACGGCAAGACAGATAAATGAATGATGAACTGCATCAAGCATTTTTAGTGCGGTGGCCCACACTGACAAATAAACCATGCAGTCATAGTCTAATCGGGACAGACTCAAGCTCGGTAAAAGCAACATGCATATACGATCAGCTCCCCAACAAGTATTAGATAGAACCCTCAGCATGTCCAACGTTTTTAGACATCTTTACCTTCAACTCTTCCAAATGTGTTATCCACGTTAGCCATTGGTCTAACCACACATATTGAAATCTAACCTGCATGCATGCCTCAATTGGTTCACCATGTAAATACAATTGAGGATCAACATGTCCCCTCAACCGGGAAAAGCAAACGCACTTCATTTTTTCCAGAGAAAACATGAATCCAGAATAAATTTACACAATGATTCTAAGCGGGTTATTGTGTTTTGAAGCAGTTTCTCACCAGTAGCTAATGGTTTACATGCTACATAAATAGAAAAATCATCTACAAATAAAGAACATGTAACTGATTTTCGCATGCAGTTTGTTATATTATTTATATCTATGGCAAACAAAGTTAACAGTTAGGACACTTCCCTGAGGCACACCATTTTCCACTGTGAAACTTCAGATACCATCAATCCAACTTGAACTCAAAAGGACCAACTATTGAGAAAACCCCTGATAATTACAAGGACATTATCTTATACACCCTATCCATGACATGTATTTAGGATTCCTCTCCTCCATGTCGTGTCATACGCCTTTTGTAAATCAAAAAATACAGCAACCAGACATTGAAGTAGCAAGGCGTTTTGAATAGCAGCTTCCAGGGCAACTACATGATCAACAGACCATCTGCCCTGGCAGATACTGTATCAGGGAGTTTCTCTCAAGGTACCACATAAGATGACTGTCAGTTCCATCACCTTGCACCAAATCTCCTTCATCAACGGAATATTTTCTACCTGTAACTTATATCTCACAAACTCAGGCAGTATGATGATGTAAGTGAAATTGCCCAAAACAAACTTCCAAATCTGGTCACTATATCAACTGGTACAGTAACAAGATTTTCGTCACTTTGCAGTCCAATCAGCTGCGGTGATTGTATCAATCCACACATGCTTCAAACCTTTCTCTTTCACACACCATCCTCTTCATTCTGAGTCCTGAGGGGCTTTACCAAAGATTGTCTTTAGACCATCTAACTGATTACATCTCAGTCATCAGCCAGGCCTCAGTCGGGATGCCACAGATGTAAATGCCTCTGCAGACATTTGCATCACTAAAATACAAATCAAATTTTGCCTTCATGTAGGCCTCAAACGAACATCTTCACATCCAGCTTAACATGATTTCCTCAAACTAACTAACTAACCAACCGAAACCACGGAAGCGTGGACCCCACGCTTAGTCCAAATTAGACAGCACCATTCGTGACTGTGAATGCCTCAGAAAACAAACAAGTTGAAAGTTAAATCAGTGCTACACTCATACCAATCAAAATTATGTTTTACGCAACATAGAAATTCAGACCTACACTCAAATAAGTCGATCAAATTAAGTCATCTACAAGGAGAACGTAACCTCATTCCAGTACATGCAGGAGCTGGGGAAAAACCCTGCACCCCCACCCAGTCCAATCATAGAGTCTCGCACAGTATTACTAAGTAACAATCAGGACCACCACCAGCAGAACAATCCGCGCTTCCGGTCACACAGGCTACCATACCCCAGCAGCATGGCCACCCCCACCAGTGGGAGCCCCAAATTAAATCATAAACAATACCAATATAACCATGGCACAATGCCAATGCGCCTACCTCCAACCATTCCAATGCCTAGGCCGGAACCCTAGCCACCTGGGATCCTGCTATGATCAAATACCTCGATTAAACTCCTTCTGCAGACCTACACATCGCAAGGGATGAATATTCATTGGTGCTATCAAAAATTTGGTGTGTAAACTTGACGAATTGGTGGATCACAATATTGTTTCTGTCAAACCGGCCAAAGGAATCCCTGTACCCAATCCAGTCCGCTTTCTGAATCGCCCATCTGCGTGGCTGACTCTGAGGCAAATTACTATTACCGACTGAAATTACAACCGGTCTATGATCACTTCCAAAGAAGTTTTGGGAAACACACCAGGTAAAATGTGGATTTAAGGTTGCTGAACAAAGATACAGATCGATGCATGAAAATATAACGGACAAAGATGATACAAATGTACTCGATCTATAGTTCAATAAACAGAGATCTAAATTCTGCCTCAGTTGATCAACTATATTGCCTCAGGATGAACATGATGGTGAGCCTCAAGTATGGTGATGGACGTTGAAATCACCAATTATTAGGCAGGGTATGGGAATTTGGGAAAACAAACTGGACTGATCATCCTCATTGATATCAGAATTAGGAGGAAGATACAAGTTGCAGATATTCATTTGGAATTGTGCAAATGCAGTGGTCTTCACTGGGATTGCACGAAGTGTCACTAGTGGAGTACGGGCAGCTCTTACAATTTCCTTCAGGAAAAGCTACACCCTCGCATCCTCTGCCCTCAGTTTGACAGTCACATCTTTTTCAGACATATCCGCGAATGGACACATTATCCTGAAGACGAAGGTGAGTCTCCTGCAGACACAGTATTTAAGGATTATCTTCCTTTATGAGGATTTCAATATCTTCATGGCAGGAATGGAGACCAGGATTTATCACCACTTACTACATCATTTTTCACAATTTTTTTATCCTCATCAGACAAAGCTGAGTGAGATCTCTTCACATGACATCATGAGTTTTTTTTTTCAGTTAGATCACCAACCATGATAGGGGTTTTCTTGTGTTACTATTTTTTGTCCCATGAGTACCAGGAAAATAGAAGACCACTTCTGCAAAGTCCACACATATAGAGGCTAGAGCTAAATATAACTGGGTTTGCTCAGGTGCCCAAAGGACATTGTTCAAGACTCACTATGTAAAGCCATGAGCCCATCGGCACGACGTATTCCACCTTGGTTTACAGTTGTGTTTCATAAGGTGTCGCAACACCACAATGTAAATGAAAGAAGAAATAGTGTAGATTGTTGTTTTGCAGTCATGTAAGGGTATATTTTGTAAATTGTGTTGTGTTCTTGATGTAGTGTAAAGTGTACTGCAGCTCTGTGTGTAGTGGGAAGAAAAGGTGCAGAGGCTAGGCCCATGGGGACACCAACCCCCAGTCTTAAAGAATAAGACTCCCTGTTCGGGGAGAATATGTAACTGAATCAAAATTTCATACAAGTGACTTCCAAACTAAATTCTAATGCAATGTTTAAAAATGTAATTATGTTAACATTTCTGTGAAAATCAAGAATAAAGTATCTTTGTGATTTGCAAGAGAGAGCAAATGTACTGAACATATTTAACACTTGTAACCTATATCACAACATTCAAAAAACTTTTATGTAAAAGACGATGTAAAAGCAAATTAAACAAAATGACTGTGTACAACTCCACAACAAAAAAAAAAAAAAAATATATATATATATATATATATATATATATGGTGTCAATATATATATACATATATATATAAATAAATGAAATATAAACCACCAAAACACAATAAATAAATAAGCTAAACTAACCATATTAATCCCAATAATCGAATTTCGCAGTATCCTGCACCTTCAGTTATTAGCTTCTATAATTATCACATTAAAATATACTTATTTATGATCTGTTAATTTGTTAAAATTTTTTTTTGAGAATTTTGAGATCTATTATGAACTAATAAGCAAATTCTGCTGTCCATAACCGGAAACTGCTGTCCTGTTCTAGATTCCATTAGTGAGACAGCAGAATTTGTGTATTCATCCATAATGAACATCAAGACATCCTAAAAACAATTTCAACCAATTAAAAAATCATAAATAGATATATTTTAATATTAATTAATTATAGAATTAAATAACAAATGAAGGTGCAGGATACCATGAGTCTAACTTACCTATTTACTGCTGTGTTTTGGTGGTTGATATTTCATTTACTATTAAATTTTATTAGCATTAACATTCAACATGTTAATGAATTATTTGAATCTTCAAAATATATATGTTACTTACAGATTTACTGTCTGGACTAAAATCTAAGTCATCAATTTCTTTTGTATGAGCTTCAATGGTAAGCACTGGTTTTAATGAAGGAAATTTCCATACTCTTACATGACCATCTGTTCCTCCTGTAGCCATTAAACTTCCGTTACGAGAGATACGTACTACTCTCTGAATTGGCTCTTCTTTACTGTAAAAAAAATTATTTCTTTACCATAAAAATATACCTAAATTCTTTACCACATAATTATCTTATTATCTTATTTTATATTTTCAAAAATCTACATTAAGTAATATGGAAATTGTTTAACTTAATTTCATCACATTCAGTGCTGCTATGAGAGATCTCTTACACAGAATAAATAATCCATTATTCTAGTGTTGCTGAACAATATGAGTACATTACAAGTAGATTAGCACTGCATACTCTCTTTTCTGTTTAGCTTCCAGAACCACCGTAAGGTATTACTTCAGAGGATGAATGAGAATGATATGCATGAATGTAGATAGTGTGGTCTTGTAAAGTCTTAGGTAGCCCATTCCTGAGATGTGTGGTTAACTGAAACCCAACCACCAAAGAACACAGGTATTCACAATCTATTATTCAAAACTGAATAAAAGTAATTTCCTTTACTAGGATTTGAACCTTAGAAAGAACTGCATACTATGTAGGCCGTTAAAAAATAAGTATAAGCCTGCATTAACAAGATAAAATATAAAACTGTCTAGATTTACAACCTGTAATGCGACAGCATAAACAATTTTCTTGCTCTTTTAAGGCCATCAACAACTACTATGTTAACAAACATTTAAGTCACTAAATGTCAACATAATGCAGTTACTCATTAAAAAGTAAATTTAATCTTTTTTTTTTTTAATAGTAACAAGTACGTAATTAAACATGGCTTCAATTATAAGTATTTTTTCCTTACTTCTCATAGTTTCATTTTTCAAGTTGCTCCTTCAGGTATTATCCATCTGATGGAAAGTTTTTAAATGTAAATGAGAGTTTTAACTAACCAGAACCCAAGTAATTAAAAAAAAAAAAGCCATTACTATACGAATGTAAAACTATGTGCAAAAGTTTTACATAATGAATGAATTTATAAAATTTAGTATATTAATAACTATGTTCAGTAGTTTTTGTTTGTATAGATACTATTTTAAATGATAGTATCAGAATATAGATACATACTATCAAATATTTTACTGAAATTAATCGTTTTAAGATTCATATTATTCCTCTGTATTTGTTAAATTATATTTAAATTCTATTAAATAAACAACCTAGTATAGAATATTGCAATAATACATATTATACTTTCATTTTTAATTAAAGTTCTTTCATGGTATCCCGCATCCTGTCATAACTGAAATAATTTCATACTGCATAATAAAAATTTAAAAATAAAAATACTAAAATAATGAAAATTGTGTATTAATTTGTACAATACTACTTTAATTAATAATATTCATAAAAAACAACTAACAAAACACAATAACAAAATTCACAAAACCTTACAACCAACACATATTAAGACATAAAAGAGTGAAAAAATATACATGAAGTATTATTAAACTAATATCATTGAAAACATTATTAAAACTTACAATACAGAAATATTTAAACTAGCATACAAACTTAATAACCACATAATAAAATATTTAAAAAACAATAATAAAATAATCTGTGTAGAATTTATAAAATTAAATGAAATGATTATGACTGTATTTAAATACGACAAATAAATAGCACCTTTAAAACTAGATTTCTTGAACATTATAGAAATTACAAAAATAATAAGTTAGGTTTATCTATATGGCAGACCATCTATACTTAATTCAGTAAGCTTACATAATTGAAGTAAACAGATTGCGCATACGAATGTTCAGGAGGCCAATTCACAAGCATCTCCTGAAAATCCTGATACATATAAAAAAACTATCTATGTTAATATTTAGTGCAACGCGCTATTATATTTTACAAAAATTACATATATTTTACTTTTAAATAAATTAAGACATGTTAAATGATAAATAAATATTTCCTACCTATTTACCAATAGATATTTTCTCATTAAAATTGTTTATTGTTATGTAGTTTAATTGTTATGAAATTGTCAATTGTCCACTACAACTAAAAGGTTCACTAATATTTTAGATTAAATTTCTATGCTAATAAATAATAAATTGTATTTCTTTTTCTTTTTTTTAATTAGCATGTGTGAAAATGCCATGCCTGATCAGGATTCAAACCCAGGACCTCCAGATGAAGGACTGATATGCTACCACTCACGCCACGGATTTAGTTATCGTATCTGATTGTGAGAAATCTGTAGTACTGTCAGTATTAAGAAATACAATGAGAGGCTCAATTTTGTTTTCTATTACATTATTCAATTCCAAATAATTTTTAACAGTATTCATTATATATTTTACATAACATTTTAATTCCTGTTGGCCCCTTTTATCAATAGCTTTTAAGAATAAATCTTTAGTAGTTTCTCATGCTACGTAACTTTTGATTTGTCTGTTTAACTGAACTGAGTCGAGTTCATAATAATAAGGAAGTAATCAAAGCATGATTTCACCAATGGATCTTGGTAACACATCAATTTTATACAACATAAAAAATACAACAAAAGATATTTTATCATAAATTTATGGGAAGTATAATAGAAAATATTATGTACAATGATCAAAATCCAAAAGTATATATTAAGCATAATACTAAAAAAAAACAATATCCTCACAAATAAATAAATAAAATTTTTATTAAGATTGATACTATTATGGCATGCTTAAGTTGTCTTAAATGGAATTAACTATATCTTCAATTAATTAACTAGCTTCTAATGTAATTTAGTACAATATTATTACTTTAAGAAAAAATGAACCCCAATTAAACTAGTATTTTTCACATGCATCATAAAAATTCATCTATCCCCTTTTGTTACAAAACAAGACCTAATACTAGAGCAGAGGATAGTCTATACTCCACTTACTATAAATATAGTCTCTGTGCTATACTACTTTGTCTCATAAGGTAGACTTCCAGTTACTGTTGCAGGTTGATCATTGTGAAAGGGCAATGCTAACCCCAAAACAAGACTTTGTGCAGTACACAAAATTAGGAGTACCAGACTTAATTCCTGGATGTTCAGCATGAAGACCTAATCAGACACAGTACCCATTTCTCATATGTTTCTCTAAATCCTTTAATATGCACAAACCTTATCACTTCCTGTAACTTTATATGTTTCTTTTTCATCTACCTGGCAGTTTTCCTCGGCTTTTTCAGCCTTTGTAACCATTCACAATAGTCCATACAATCTGCTATCATCTCAGCAAGCCAGATACCCAACCCACTGCCATTTTAAATGTTTAACAAATACCTGATCAATACCGCTAATTGACCTAATTTCATCTACTTCTCTTCAGTCTATTCTTGTTAGAATCTTCCCCCTTTCATGCCATGGTCTTTTTGTAACTGTGCAGTTTTATTATTTCTTGAGTTATTATCTGTAGTTTTTTGCATTATCTCCTGATTCAGTGGTCAATCTTTCACAACCTTATATCAGTAAAGGTAAAAAATGCTGATTGAACAACATTGCTGTCTATGTACATGGACATAGGGTAATTTATAATCACAGAATTTCCACACAAAGTCACTAAAGCCAATTTTATCTTTAATTTACAACATTGTTTTTCATGTCCATTTACCATCCAATTAAAGGTATTGGAACTTCCTCAATAGAAATTTGAGACTGTTATAACTGTTATTGCATATAACAAATCAGGCTCAGCAGCCAGATTACGATGCATTAATTTGGGTTTCAAGATATTTATTCAAGTACAGTCTCTTTCTATATTAGTTTTAAATCACTCCCAAAATGTGAAGTTCCTCTGTAGAGTTTAACAGCTCTCATCCTGATTACTTTTGAAAACACTATGGATTTTACAGGAAGAAAAATAAATGGACTATCTTTTATATCATAACTGCTTCCCTTTCTGTGTAGTAGAACTGTGATTGCTTTATTCCAAATGGATTTCACCAAAAAATTATAAAACAAGTCTGCAAAGTTCATATTTTCCTCTCCAGTGACCTTAAAGCACATCCACTAAAGGCCAACCATCACTTTCTCCCACAATTCCTTAACTCATGTTATCACAACTCTCACTTCATATCAAAGAACATTCAGAAGCTTAATACCATTTCAATGACTGGGAAATTCATGCGCATAATTGTGAAGAAATTACAAATAAGTTCAATCCTTTCAATTTTTTTAATTTTTCATTTGTGTAGACTGTTCACTGCTATGAACTGATTCTCATTTTTAAAATGAGTACTTTTTCTGTAGTCCTTTTGTTTAACTGAAGTCTTAACTAGATTTTCCAAAATATATCTGATACCTTCCAACATTTTTTACAATTATTTTACATAATTCAATGTGTTCTAAACTATCTGTACTAATATTATTATTTTATAATGTATTAGAACTATATTATAAATTCTTCTTTTCATTCATAGTTGATTTCTGTCTTCACTCATTTTATTTAACTTCTTAGTCATAACCATTCTTTTTAGTTTCTGTCATCAGCTACTGCATTTCTTTTTTACAAATTAATATTTAACCTAAATTTGAATTATTCTTTCACTTTGTAATCTGGCAAAATTTAAAACCATTTCTTTTGTGTTTTTAATTTTTTATCTTCTTCTGCTTTACACAAATAATTAACCTTGGTCCAGGACAACAAACAGTCACTTCCCATTTTTTTAATGCAGTTACCTTTTCTTTAATTATACACCATTAGTTAAATAAGATGAAATCAATTACACTTTTCTATATCATTTTCTTTCAGGACATTTTTAAGAGAAAGTATTAGTAACATATCTATCCATTGCTACTCAAAATATACCAGCCTCTTTCACATTTCTCTAGCAAACTCCATATTCTCTGCCTACTCTATTACACATCCACAATGCATACAATATCTTGGCTTGAGGTCACGTCTAGTCCTTAAAACAAAAAACCCAACGCATCATGTTATTCTGGTAATGAAAGATACTATGATCTGGTAAAATACTTTATTTCTGTATTGTATCCTAACCCAACAATATTTAACTTTATGTTTTTCAGTTTTTCTCAATCAGATCATTCAGAGGTAATATGAAGTAAATGAAAAAGGGACTAAGGAGAAGTGGCAGCTCGTAGCTAAAATTAATAGGGGTGCTGCTCTAGAAAATTTTTTCTGGGCCTTTTCAACGCCACAGTTAAATTTTTCTGAAAAGAATTAAAAAAATGAATCAAATAGAAGAATCACTGGAAGCAGATTAATAATCTAATTCTATACTTTTATCACATTCAAGAATATGTTTTAAGCACATTGTGCTTAAAAAACTGTATTCACTTTAACCAAATAAATAATAAAATGTCAATACAGATATTTTTTAGTATTATTAGATAACTTAATAAAATTTCGGCTTAAAAACACTATAGTCCAATGGTGTTGGACTATGTACACATATGTACAAATTTCTATGTACACAGAAACAAATGCATAATTAGTTTTTACTAATTTTATCTACTCTTTCGCCCTTCCAGCATGTTTTTGGACAGATTTGCCAATCAAAGAGCCCTTGCTGTCTGTCATCCTTCTGATCATTACTAAAAAACAATTAAACCACTTTCATATTCCTTCCACAGACTTAAATAGAAAAGGCAACAAATAAAAGGCAAATAATAGGAACGTTCCATACACACGCAGAGTAAAAAAAAAAACACTACCTTACACCAGCACGCCAGGGTCGGCACTGCGGGAGCAACAGTGTTCTCTCCATCGCAACCTCCTATGGGCACTTGCGCACAACAGCCAAACACCGTGTCGCTGGAACTGTGAAGCAGCACGCTTTATCTTTTTCATAAACTGGGGGATGGCTATTGACACTAAAAGCTTAATTAAGGATTATATATTGCACAAGCACAAAGAAAGGATTAAAGAAAAAAGGACTCATTGCATTAAATATTATCGATAATATCAAGTGGAAATAGGGGATGGTACAGTTCCACAGTGCCTATACATAAGCTGCCACTGCAAAGGAGGTATGTACTGATAGCGAGCAAAAACAGAAGAAACAATAGGTTAAGCATACAAGAATAAAGCATAAGGGAATCCTGTTTACTGTACATAAGAATAATATTGCATGCCAGGTAACACTAGAACAATGGACAAGACGCTCCTTATGCAAGCATCACATTATGAAAAATATTACAAAATAATTGCATACAACTGTATTATCTAAGTTGAAAATAATTTTTGAATTTCCAAGAGATAACTTTATTTGACCATTCATAATAATTTTGCATTCTTAAGATCACACACTCAAACCAGACATGAGTTATACAGTTAAGACAGATTTCCTGATATACTGATATGAACAGTGAATAAAATATTATTCAAAATGCACTTACCTAAAGTCTGTCTGTATACTATCAGAAGGTTTAATATAAAATTTGAAATCTCGAACTGTATTACTGTTTTTGTCCACATTATCACCTTTGCTGTCATCACTGGCTTTGGAAGATGAATCTTTTCTTCTTGATTTCTGTCGTTTTCTTAATTCCCCGCTATCTCCTTCTGGCACATGGAGGAAGAATAATAGTTTTCAATCAGAGATTTAGGGATGGTTGTCTCAAGTGACACTCACAGCTATTTGCTATAAGAAATTTACTATATTTAGTGAACTACTTATCTTCAAATAACTTTAATTCTGGATATTGTTTATTTAATGATGATTTACTTCAGATTAAGAATTATTCATCACGGATATCTGCTCAAGTTTTATTCAATAAAAATGTATTTCATGAGATTAAACAAAGTACAAAAATTATACTAAAGCACATAAAGTGTGTTTCATGTATGTATATAATAAATATTGTGCATGTTAGTCCCAAAATCTACCAAACTAAAGAACTGAATAAGTAAACATAATTTCAGATTAGCCATGACTTATCTAATAATGCTAATTTTTTGTTTAGATTTATTTTTTTTTTAAATAACATTCTTAACAGAAGATCAAATTTTCTACCATGAAAAAGTTAAATATACAGAAGACAGACACTGTTTTACTTTTAATTAACTTAATATCTGGTCAAAAACATATTTCCATATAGTTTGTGAATCTTCAATAAATTTCTTAGAACACTAGATATATGACACATGTGTTTAAAATAAGTTCCTTTTTCAATTTGTTGCCCTAAACATCATGTAAACAGATGACATCTGCTTAGCTTAGTTATTTCAATCAATAGTTTGCTGTTAGCAACTATAGTTCAATCATTTTGTCCTTAATTGTTTATATTTATCATTGCAGTATGAAGGATGTGGAGTAACACAAGACAGTGGTGCCATTCCATTTCAAGAAGGGCAAATAAATGTTCATGATGAGGAACACATCAGTCAGCCATCGGTGATAACAGATGATTTGACTGAAAAAGTTGACGAAAAAGTTCGAGAAAACTGGCGTTTCACCATATCCAAATGGCCTTGATTCCTATTGTTTCACCATCTTTGATTAATGAAGTTTTGACTGAAGAATTTAGCTATAAAGAATGGTGTGCCAGACGGATGGCAAAGATGATGAGACCCACACAAGGAAAAACGTCTTGCTGCAACACATGAATTTTTGCAAAATTAAGAAGAAAATAAGATAATGAATGGTTTGATCACATTGTTACCAGAGATGAAACCTTTTTTTCTTTTTTCATGTTAACTACCGTTCAGTTAATACTTCAGAGGATGAATGAGGATGATATGTATGAGTGTAAATGAAGTGTAGTCTTGTACATTCTCAGTTCGACCATTCCTGAGATGTGTGGTTAATTGAAACCCAACCACCAAAGAACACCGGTATCCACGATCTAGTATACCAGGGATGAAACCCTCTTATTTGAATTACATTCTTATTTGAATGTAGAGACAAAACAGCAGTAAATGTGATGATATTCATCTCCTAGATCAAAGAAATTCAAACAAGAATGTTCTGTAAACAAGCTCATGCCTACTGTTTTTGAGACAAAAAGGTGTTTCTTTTCTTTATAATGATCGCGGAACTACTGTGAATTCTGATGTGTACTGCAAAACATTAAAAAATCTTAGAAGAGTTTTAGAAAACAAACATAGAATGCTATCCTATTGAATTTTGTTTTAACATGATAATGCTTGGCAAATCATAACAATACATGGCAATCAGACAAGGCAACTTGAAAAATTTCAGAGGAATTCCACCCTATAGGCCTGATTTATCTCTGAACAATTATTTTCTTTTTCTTCATCTTATACAGTGACTTGCCACTGTATACCACAAGGTTTGACAATGATGACAAATTGATAAATGGTATAATTTCATGATTTGTCACTGGCAGCAGAATTTCTTGAACAGGCAATTAAGAAGTAAGTGAAATGCTGAGAAAATGTGTTGCATGCAGTTTTGTAGAAAAATAGTAAATAAATATAGTTTTTATTATGCATAAGTAACCAGTTTGTTCTTATTTTTCAATTTTGTTTTTATTTAAAAATGAACCTTACTTGAAACTAAATGAACCTAACACACCTCATACATACACTCTCCATGTAAGATTTTATTATCTTGTGCCATATCTTTACTCAGTATTTTACATGAGATCTGATCTTTTTTATTTTATCAGTAAAACACTTTCTTTGGATATAAATGTTTTTATGGCATCTGTAATTTAATTGTCTCATTTAATTAATGATAAATAAATACATAAAATAACCATTTATTACACAAGTCAACTCTCACAAAAAAAGATTTCAATTGAAGTCTTGATTTAAGAAGAGAAAACTGCTGCAACTTGTCTGATAAGTTGCAATGGTGCCAATCTCAATTAAAAATACTAACAGCATATTAGACATATTTGATTAGATCATGATCAGCAAAGTCTCTCAATGCTGTCTTTATAGTGATGAATGCATGCCCTACAATATTAACACAGATATAAATAAATATTGCAGCAATAATAACAAAATACTTTAGAGGAAACAGTGCCATACTAGAGAAAAAAAATCAAATCAATTACATTCAAAATAATTATTTTCCTAAAGACCTACTTAAAATTACAAAAACAACCAGTAAAATTGGGAACAATTGTTTAAGATTAAGATTTAAAAGCAGTTTTTAAATTTTTTAAATATAAATTTTAAACAAAAACTAAGGGAAAAATTATTTTTAAAAATATCAACATCTTACAATTAAGCAATTTTTATTTTATTAAGGATGTAACAATAAATTACATAATTAAAATAACAGAAGACAATAGCTGAGGATATATGATAAATTAATACTTTCAGGAGCCTGATTTGATATTCTAGAAAAAGTTTTTAATATAACTGCAACACAAAATATAAAAGAGTAATCTACACAGAAGCTAGGTGGAAGTTGCTAACAGGTTTCAGAAATGACATCATGGCTACAACATTAAATTAATTCCACATTTTCAGCAGCTAATTTTCATTGCTGGTTTCCAGAATAAATCAAAATAAATTTGAAGATGAATCTTTGCATCTAATTATTACTTTTATTTTATTTTACTACAGTAACCCCCTACTACTTTAACTTAATCTGAATTCTGAATTGATACTGTAATCAAATAACATCCTTTCTGACCTCTTTATCACTATGCTTATTAATCAACCCAGACTTAAAATTATACTTCATAAAGTAAAAATATCATAAACGGGAATATTGATTCATAATAAAAAGGAATAATTACATATTAACTTTATTTTATGAGGCAATCCCACAGATTTGTACCAAACCAAAAACAGCACTAAAATTTAAAATTAACAGTATAGAATTTTGCTAAAAAGAATTTTTTATCATTATTTAATAAATTCTTCTTATGCAACCATACTTTAATGTAAGATGGTTAACTAAGCAAACATCCTTTCTAATGTAGCTAAGCACCTGAACAAACTGTTATTAACACATTTTTCATCAGAAAATAACAAACCAATATAAAGCTGCCATGTATATTAAATATTATCTCATAATTTGAAATAATGTACACTACATCTGAAAAAATAATGTTATTTAAAACATAATGAGGAAAAATAATCTACTGAATTTATATCATTTCTTGTTTAAAAATTATACGATAAAAATACTAACCAGAATTAGATGGCTTTGACTCTGTTTCTGGTTTATCAACAACATCAATGTTTACATTATACAGCTGACAATGACTCTCTTGACCAGCAACAAGATATGTATGTTTGTCATTGTTGTAACAAGCACAGTTCATAACAACACTTGGTCCAGTCTCATGGCGAACCATTTCTTCTGCAACAAACTTACTTCCATCGTACTTCAATTCAAATATTTCCTGAAACATTATTTTAAATAATTATAAATTTCATAACATAATAACTCATTAATTTATGGTTAAAGACAAACTTTAACTAACTGATGATGCACACAAAAACTTCATAATTCCATACAAGCAGCACTAATTTCTCCTTAAATTATGGATTATGTCAACTCCCAATATAATTAAACGGTCATTCTGATAAACATGGTCAAAAGTTTTTTTACAGATTCTGGGAACAAGTTTTTTAAAATTATTACTGTAATATACTGATTATTATAATGTAAAACATATTTAAAACCAAACAAATGTGATAAAATAATTTACAAAATACGTTATAGAAATATAACTATGTGAGCAGGAGTCATCATTCATGTTTCATTATTACTCATGTTATTCTCCTTTCCCTTTTGTTCTGTGTCAATTTCTTAACATTAACATAAACAATATATCCTTAGTATCCTTATTAATTCATTCCATAAATTCTTATCAGTCTTCTTCTACAGTTTTTACCTCTATATATCACCCTATTCTCAAATTAATTAGACCTAGATGTCATGATTTGTGATCAACTAACCTAGTTCATTTCTGCAAGACTGCCACAAGTTTCTTTTCCTGACTTCAACCCACATAGATATTCCTAAAGAAAAACTTCAGATTTTTCAGATGGACAGCAGCCTCCTCCTCTGCTGCCCCAGTCCCCCACTGTTCGGCAGTAAACTGACACATGACCTTTTCAGCCATGAAAACTGGCAACTATGACCTTTTCAGTCTTCGAGCAGGCCTCCAAGATGTGGGCGCCAAAACGCATCCTGGCGTATACCCATATTCCAAGATATTTTATCGTAATCATTGAAACTATCCTTTGCCCATCTTCAATGTTGGCCTTCACTTGGTTGTTGTAATCACAACAATCTCCATCTTATCTGGAGCCATAGTTAACCCGACTCCAGCAATCCAGGTTTTGATTGTTATATCGGGGCGATGAACTCTCTCAAGGTACTCGACTCCATCACGAGAGCCAAGTCATTTGCATAACCCATGAGAGTGACACCCGGCAGTAGAGGAGTGCAAAATATGCAATCATACATTATATTCCAAAGGGCCAGCCCAAGCATCGACCCTTGTGGAACTCCTCTATCTATGCACCGTTCGACCGCTTCGTCCTTCACTTCATAGATCAATTTGTACTCACAAGATAGGAGAGAATTATCCTTCTCAGATATGGGGGCTCTCATGCTCACCAGCGCAGTCCTAATGGCATCATGGGTTACAATTAAATGTGTTGCAAACATCAAGCGCCACGAGCACACAGATCTTACTCCCTCCGATGATTCTCCTTGCCATACCAACAATTTTTGACACCACATCCAAAGCAGATCTTCCTCTGCGAAAACCGAATTGTTTATCTGAAAGTTCCTCTTAGTGTCCTTTTAACAACAATTTTAAATGAGTTCCCCGATGAATCTGTATCAATTTCTGAGACGGATTGTTTCCAAGATGCCCTTTTAAGAGTCTCTAATATGCTTATTGAGCTCGCACCTGCACCTACTATATCAGGCCATGTAAAACTAACTATCCTAGTGAATAGACGCGTACACTGCGTGAGCCTCCTAGACCCAAGGCACTCCCTGCATTTCCGAGTGATGCCTTCTGTCCATCAATAAACTGGAAAATCATTATTCCAACTATGCCTGTGAGGTAGAAAAGCAGCATATGCTGTTTCCAAGCGGTCAACAAGACATGCGGCCTGTCCTCCCAGCCCCCAGAGAACCTCCATCTGAGGATGGCCTGGTGATCACTTGCTAGGTAGTCTTCACTCACCCACCAGTCCCGAATCCGCGCCGGCATAGCAAAAGTAAGATCAATAATGGATCCAGTGAACCCCCTCCTGAACGTTAGTGCGACTCTAAAGTTGAGGCATTCTAGATCCAGTAATGCGACGGCCTCAGCCAGCAATCTGCCCCTTATGTCGGTTTTGGGTGACCCCCAGGTAACCAACCAGGCATTAAAATCCCCAGCCAATAATGCCGGCCAGTGAGCTTCAAGGTCTCTATTAAACGAGGCCAAGGCTTCCTTGTATCGTTTCACGAACATTTTAGGCGAAAGACAAAACAGCTGTAATAATAAATGCCTCCAATTCTCGCCCAGACGAAACCACGCTCTCTCAGAACGTCCAGCTAGGTGCGCAATCGGCCAGATGACCGCACCTCCGATCCTCAGAGATGAACCACTCCAGCCGCGAGCAAGGAACGTAGGGTTCAGAGATGAGGGCAATATCAACGCCCATCTCCAAGACATACCTTGTCGCAGGTCAAGCACCGGTGACCATGGTTCACATTAAACTGAACAATTTTCATTTCCCTAACAGGCTGAGATACGCCTGGTCCTTCCCGGTTCTCCTTGTTATTCTCAATACGCCTTGGGACATGCAGCACTGCCAATGCAGTGCTCCTCCGCATTGCACGTAAGACACTTCGGTGTTTTGCTGCATTCTACAGCGTGATGTCCGTGGTCCCCACAATTGAAACATACAGCATTCCTACCTTCACCTCTGCAGTTCCTTGCCAGATGTCCTGTTTCAACAATATCAACATCTACTCTTCAGCTCACAAGCCCGATCTTTAACCTTCCCTTTTGTACGATGGGTGTAACAATCGGTGCCAGGAGGCGACATATTGCCACTCCAGTTTCTCCAAAACCCGGTCTAATTGTCACTCTCGTGTCAGCCGACAATTCATGACCGGAGGCCGTAGACAGCCCCTGTAAGATTTCACCCGGCTGTATGCCATTCCCAATTTTAAATGAGTCCCGTACAAAATTTACCCGTACGGGAATTTACATTCCCGTAAATGAGTCCCAGTTTTTAATAAGTCCCGTACCCGGAGAAAGGTTTATAGTTGACGAAAGTATCTGCTTAAGGGTGCCATAGGTTTCCCTTTACTCTTTAGCTTTAATCACCATATTGCCACCAACCATCCGTATAGAGAGAATTTCTGAATCAGCTGAGACCTTCACCTCCGTCTTAAATGATTTAAGGAGGTCCGCATAGGACGCCGCCGTTTTAACTACTATAGTCTCCATCCTATGGTTATCCTCAGGAGGAACATCACTACTCCATGCAGCTGCGCCGGTTTGCCAATCGGCGCAGTAATATAGAAGGGACAGCAGGTCGCTCTCCCTTCACATTAAAGGATCTTCCGGACCAAGGTAGCAGCAGTATCTTGCCCGTATATCTCCGCTTGTAGCGGTCCCAAACGGCCTCCACTGTTCTCTGATTTTTGTAAAATAAAACCTCCACTAATGACTGCGCAAGATCTCCGCCATCGTACGAGTCCACGTAAGCCACATGGAACATGTTAGAGACCGGGGCCTCCCCACCTCCAACTTCCCTTATCAGTCTCGTCTCCAGAGCAGCCGACACGACATTCCCAGCTTTTATTTCCGATTTACTCAACAGTCAGGCCATTATTAAGCGTCCCCTCAATTTTTTACGGGATCCTAACATGGATACTTCTGAAGGCTTTCTTTGGCTAGCCTTTTTTGATAAAGTCGACCATCTGGGACGCCGGCACCCCGTTATCCAGAGCATCCTCAATAGGACAGCCCATAGCAACCCATGTCTGCGTCGCCACCTCTGTAATCAGTTTCTTTCCAATGGTAAAAGTAGTAACAGTGACCATCCTCCTCAGATGTCTTACCGCTACGCTAAGTTCCATTTCTAGCTCCTTTATACTTTTCTATACGTTCTTATCAATATTCTTTCTCAGGTCTTTGGCAACCACTCGAATCTGTTAACAAGAGCTCTTATCCGAGGAGCACTTCCTCCTCCTCTGTACAGGATTGCCTTGCTTTCAGCCTTTTTATCCTCTTCCTATCTTTCGTAGCAGGTATAAGAGGAAATCCTTCCGGCTGGTCAGCCGCCAATGTCACGTTGGTAGTAGCCTGACCAGACTCAGGCTCCATCGTACTCCCGAACTCTCTCTCTGGAGATTCCTCCATAGTAGTAGGCCAGACGCACCCGACGTATTGACGCACAATTTGGCAGTCGTCGACCACAGACCAGTCACGGATCCTACCAGGGATGTCCCTACCAATGGTGATGTCAATATTTGTACCTGAAAAGGCCCTTCGTCCGTTAACCGTACCGACGTAAGTGGCCAACTGGTCTGCAACATTAAGGATCTCAAAATTGTGCTGCGCGATGAAACTGTCAATTAAGCCACCACCACGATCAGTGATCCCACTGTACCAGAAAAACTTCGCATTAACATCGGCACCAGTAAGGATTGAACCATTACCCGCAATACGAAGGGGATCCTATTCCATCTCGCTAGGTATAACTCAGTGGGATCCCTGTATTGGAAATATGAACTAACAACTGTAAGGTTCTGACCGCGAATGGCAAGTCTGACCACAACATAATCCGCGTCAGAAACCTGACGTACAAAGACACTATAAAGCGACTTCCTGCACAGAATAGAATGGAAGCCTGGCAGATCATCCATAATTACATATGGGTGCTGCAGAAGTATAACAGCGAGGCTCCTTCCCTCTACAAAATCACCTAACTCAACCTGGACGACATAAGCACCCTGGGCTTTTAGTTGTCCAAACCTATCCATCTAAGGAATTAAAGTACAGCGCAACGGCCCTTACGTAACAGCCACACTCCTTACTAAAAACTGGGTGCTCATGATTCTTGTGCAACCTCTTACAGTTAGCACAGGTCGGAGCCTCAGACCTGTGCAAACAATCGTCACGTTTGTGGCCCTCCTCGCCACAATGGGCACACACCAAGGCATAGTTACAAAATTTAGCCCTGTGACCACATCGGCAGCACTTGAAACATCTTTGGACATCCACGCATTATTTTAGTCGGCAGGACCCTAAATTGATAAATAGTCTGCCTGCACACGCAAATTTTTGAAAGGGATCAGAACTTACTCCAAAGACTCCGTGATATTTCTGGGTATCATGCCTACCCATTTTAAAGATCAACCTGCAGTCTTGCAGGAAGGCGGCTTCCAAATCAGTGTTCTGCTCCCTAATGAGGGACAAGACATCTTCTTCGGTAAGGTTACGGTCAATATCATAGACTACAATACGCGTTCTCTTCGGGTCTATTTTTACATTCAATCGCTTAACCGCCGTGCAATCTCTTAATTGCCTGAATGATCCCTGTATCATCCGCTACCACAATTAATCCCTTGCAGGTCTCTTTAATGTTCCTGATTTTAAGACCTTTCCGGTCACCGCGAAGGACAACGTAGAGGTCTTTCTTCAGCTGACTGCTGGACACAGTCGAGCCCTCCGCCCTGCTGACAAACGCAACCTCAGGTTTTTTGGACTGGCTGGTTTTACGTCCGCCCCTAACCACCTCAGCATACCTATGCAGCTGCACTGGGGCCGAGGCCGGTTAGGACTGCAGTTTCTTCCTTAAGTTTTGAGGCAAGATTTTCAAACAAGACGAGAGCTGTGAAAGCCGCTCGGAAGAATTCAAGACGAGCAATAATCTCCTCTTGGTAGCTGCAGTATTACACTTGGGGTTTGCTAGATAGGAAGACAAGCCATCTAGTTCCGCCAAAAATGGGCCAACGGGGCAGAGCTGCCAGGCCTGCCTCCGGCTTGCAAAAACTCTTCCACGTGTGGGTTCATACCCTACCGGGTGGTCACCCCTATATCTACTTCTGAACCATCATTGACAGAACCAGTGTTCGAGGAGATCGAAGGAAAAAGCTCCGGCCCCCTCCTCCCTTAGTTAGGGAGATAGACTTCTTACCTACCTCCCTAACATCGGCCATGGTCGGAGATTCCCTAACCTAACAATATACGAACAAAATGCTCGCTGTATTCCTCCTATTTAGAGATACTGGGCACAAGCCCAGAAGCGTGACGACTACCCGCAGCGAACCACGGGCAGCTGGAGACCTTCTGTATTTTCCTGTCACTCTTTATACCTCTTCGCCACTACTGGATCAAAGATCAACACACAGTTACAGATTACGGCCCCCGCTCTAAAAGAGCGCGAGCAAGACTAAGGATAAAGGCCCCTTTGCTCGTAACAGGGGCTTGCGACGAGGAGTTGTTGCCACTCTTTTCGCCGCGACAAGGTGGGTGCTCAAACAAATCGTGCGCCAAATTCACTGAATCCCCGTGAAAAGGGTATAAATCGTCTTAACAATAAGGCCGCAAAACCGTTGTAACAGTTCTCAAACAGCAAATTGTGAAACTGGGGAAGGTACACACTCGATCACCAGATCAAAAACAGCACTGAAAAAGACTTCATACAATGCAAATCTCTGCTCGTGAACAGAGACCAGAGACCCTGCCTACCACCCGCAGCAGGCCTAAGGGGAAGGCCTTCCGGCTGGTCAGCCTCCAATGTCACACTGGTAGTAGCCTGACCGGACTCAGACTCCATCGTACTCTCGGAATCTTTCTCTGGAGATTCCTCCATAGTAGTAGGTCAGACGCATCCGACCTATTGACGCACCAGCATATACTTAAATTATATACAGAAAGGATTCGATAAACGGCAAATGTAAATTAAACAATAGCTTAAAGAGTCAAGCTACAACAGCAACCTATCTTATCAAACCCGATAAGACTATCAGTATATTACTAATAAAGTACCAACGTAATCACTTAAGACACAGACAATTAAAAACCCTATTGCCTATAGCAATAAGGTCGATATCTAACAACTTAAATAAAAAAATCAGTTCAGCGTCCAAAACTAGAAAAAAGAATAAACCAACCGGCAGATTAGTCTAATAATCGGTTAAAAAATACCAAAAAACCCTAGCACTTTCAAAATAATTCAACCGTCAGATTCTAGTCTAATAATCCCTAAAAATACCAAAAAAAACAGAAAGCGCAGAATAACACGACCACTCACTTCAAATACTCGAATTTAACTATTACTGAAGCTACTATTTACCATAGTTAATTAAATCAATCTTACATATGACATATCTCATAAACATTCACATTAATTTTTTAACAACCCCTAGAGGACTTTGTTGTAGGGAAGGTCAGTAGTTCATCTGAGACCTGTAATTACCTACTACTGGGAACGGTAGAGAGAAAGGAATTCTTCAAAGTAAAACATTTTTCAATTTAACAAAAAAAAAGGCCATTTTTATTTAAGTTTGTTACTTCTGATATAATAGTGTAATTTTGTCATAAACTCTGCCTTTACATAAGATGGCTAACATTTAATTAATGTTATATTAAAAACTTCCATAAATTAATACGTTATAGTTATGTCTAACTAAATTTCTTTCACAATGTCAACTTACATCAGTTACTATTTTAGCAAAAAAAAAAAAAAAAAAAGATTAATACTAGACTTCAGAAAGAATACCTATTCATTTCATATTTTCTATTCCTACCATGAATTAAATGACATTCTTTTGTAGCTTAAAATACTTTTATTTTTGTTTGATTACATTGACATATTAAAATAATTATCTTTAATCTATGAAAACAATAAGTTGATCGATTTACTTTGCAAAGAAACAATTGTTTTAAAAAATTAAGTTATTGACCAGAAGAAAATAACCACAATAACTGTAAACAAAAAGTTTTAAATTAATTTTTTCATGTTTAATTAATTACAGTATCATCACCAACTCACTTATGTTTATTAACTTCCACACTACATAATTACTTAATTAATTAGTAAACCAAAATAAGTTCTAGTTCTGTGTATCCCTTCAGTTATATTTCCTTCAGTTATATCCAGTAATCATGCAAATTCATTACTATTATAATCAACAATTATGCCCATATGAGACGTTATCTGGACCATTGCTGTAGTTTTAGGGAGATTTCAATGTATGTATTATGTTAGGACACAAACATAAGCAACTAAATTACATTCTGAGGACTTCACATAAATTGGTACCCAAGGATTTACATTATATCACTATCAGAAAAGGCAGTAAAATAAATACCAAAATTATATATTCAAAATTAATAAACAGTGTAGTCAAAAAGTGTAAATGCAAAATCCAATGTAAATGTGTTGTCAAACAGTATAATTGCTTAAGTTATTTCACTAACAATTAAATAGCATTACAACCTCTTCCTAATAGTGAATTACTGAACACCTTTAAATTATTTGACTACACACTTTAAAAAGGCATGATCAAAACAAACACAAGGTCAATGGGCCATTTATTAAGACATATAGGGTTAATAACATAATAATATAGAATAAAATGTACCAACAAGAATTACAGAGGAAGATAAAGATCAGAATATAAAAGGGTGGATCAATAAGTACCCACTGAAGACAGATGGCGTTCCTGAAGAAAGTTGGCATAATATACAGTATACTACCAACCATCAAATGACGCCATGCAAAATTTCAAATTTTTTTGAAATCTGTTTGTAATAAACATATTTGGAGTTTTTCGATACAATGGAAAAAGAACAATATCAATCTGCAATTTACTATTTATTTTTGAATGGTATAACATAGAATCCAAAGTTGGATTCTGTCTACAGAGACTGTTCACCATGTATAACAACTGTGAGATACTGGTTTTATGAATTTAAACATGGTATACATCTGTTTTTGATGAGGAGTGACCAGGTCACCTTGCAGATGCGGTTACTAAGGAAATTTTTGAAAAGATCCTTTACATGATTCTTCCTGATTGCCGAACGAAAGTGCATGAAGTAGCAGAGGCCATAGGTATGTTGTACAGAACAACAACAAACATTTTACATTATAAGAATGAGAAAAATGTCGATCCGATGAGTGCCATGATTGCTCAATTTTGACAAGTGAATACACAGCTGTCAACTTCAAGCAGAGTTTGGCCCTCTTTAAGTTAAATCTATAGTAGTTTTTACATCAAGTTGTCACTACTGATGACACCTGGGTACATTACTATACACCAGAGACCAAACGATAATCAAAACAACGGGTTTTTCCAGGTAAATACGCTCCAAAGAAAACCAAAGAAGAAAACCACAGAAGCACAATCATGGGGCAGTACTACAGAGAATTATTGGACTGATTCAACGAGAAATTGAAACAGACTCAGCCCCACTTGGCAAAGAAAAAAGTGGTTTAATCACAATACACCAGCTCATTCATCTGGAATCGTCATGGCCAAATTGCATGAAGTAGCTATATTGCGTTACTAATTGCTACCACATCCACCGACCTGGCCCAACCTGGCTCCCTGTGACTTCTTTCAGTTACCCAACATAAAAATGTGGTTCGCAGAGAAAAAATTCAGCTCAAACAAAGAAGTCACATCATTGAGACAGAAGCCTATTTTGAAGAGTTTGACAGATCATATTTTTTAGAGGGTTTAAAAAATGTCAGGGGCATTGGGAAAAGTGTCCTTCTAAACTGAGATTATGCTGAAAAATAAAAGAAATTTCTGAAAAACTTGCATTTTCATTGCTAACACATTGTACTTCTATTGATCCACCCTCATATAAAGCAGGTATAAATCATGATAAGTATAGAAAATATAACAATTATATCAGCACAGCGTGCAAAGAAGATAGCTGCATCAAAGTAATCAGAACCACACACATAGAATAGGATAAAAAGATCCCCAAAATAGACAATTTTTATAATATAAAAATCAAATATAAAGCCACCAAAGTTGTAAAAAGTATTTTTGGACAAAAATATTTCTGAAGATTGTTTTTGTTTTCTATCAATACAGAGCATAGGGAAAAAATTACAGTAATTTTAAATAACAATTACAATAAGAGACAAAATAATCAGGCATCTATAAACAAAAATACGAAATTCATATGCTTTATATGTTAAATAAAAATGCAACCACACTTGACAAGCCTTAGCCCATTAAGTGACAAATTAACTGACTCCTTTCCATTACATTATCAGAATTTTTTTTAAAATATTTTAAAGGAAAATGGTTGATGATTGATAGATAATACTTTTCCCAATAAAAGCCTTTAACATTTAAATAATTAAAACCAGTAGAAACATTTTTTCGAAATTTAATCAGTAAAAACTTATAATTAAAAAAAAAACACACACTTTTCTATATGAGTAACAAGATTAATTGTGTAATAATAATTATGTAAATATTATTAGTTATTATTGCTTCCTTAGCAATGGCTAAGGAAAGAATTGGCTATTATGTAGCAAAATAATTAAAACTTAAGATACACACCTTGTTAAATGTTATGTATGACGTGTATTTCTGGATGTGAAACATAGAACACTAAAAAAAAAAAATTAAAAAGATATGCTAGAGGCATTTGAAATGTGGGTAACTGAAAAAGATTAAATGGACAGAAAAAGTGATAAATAAAGAATTAATGAACATAAATGAGAAAAAAGCTTACACCGAACATGAAAGCTCTGACTAACTGGAAAATATCAAATACTTATGGTACTCAAGGCACTATCACGTTTTACTTAACATTTGTTAATCAATTTCCTAGAAGTCTACCTTTTAAACGACTGCATATATTACACAATGTAAAGTTTTAAAAAATAAACTATTAATATTTTTTTTAATTATAAATTTTTTAAATCACCTGAAAATACTAATCAAGTCAGCCTTGAGGCAAATTGATCTGTCTAATGCTTTAAAAACCTAGACAAAATTAAGACTTGTAAAGCTACTAGTTGCAGAATATATATCAATAAACTATAGTCAACTAATTTTAAAATACAAACATTAAAAAAAAAGAAGATAATAAATCAATCATCAAATCAGATGAAATATACCTCAAAAAAAAAAATAAAACTAAAGAATAATTGTCTATCAACAGGTTACTTATAGGTTTGCTTGGGTCAAAAAAACACTACTTTAATTTTAAATTAATAACAACATTAAGCTAATTAAATGAATGAAGTATTCAAACACTTATACAAAACAAAACTTCACTTTGCTGAATAAACATAATTTTATTTTTTTCCATAGGAACACTAGTTAACAGGTTGACAAAAAGCAGAAAGTTAGGTAGAAGAAAATGTTACTGAATTAATACAAACTTTAATCTTATTATCTACAAAACTAAACAGATAATTAAACTCTAGTTGTTTAAAACACAATATTCTACAAATAAACAATACCACAGCTTGCATAATAGTATTGATAAATACTCATACTTACAGTATAAGACTTCAGTTCACACTAAATTAAATTAAGACTGTTGAAGATTAGACTATACAAAATAAAATTACAGTATTTTAGTTAGCTCTCTATAAATCTTCCTTCCTTAACCAATTTCCACTCTTTGAAAGCAAAGGATAAATATATAAATCTAAAGAAACAACATTTTCAAAATGTTCTTTTAAAAATATATATATATATATATGCACTTCTGAAAAACTCATACTGTTTAATGGTATATACAGACAATTTTTAACACTGCAATATTTGAACTATTATTTTTTGAAATGTGTCATCTCCTGTGACAGTAAGAAACTGACTCAAAAGGTTTAGGGCCCCTTGCTACCCAAGCCTGTTTTTCCCAGCCCCAATTAATAATAATTACATTGAAAAATCTGAATTAATTCTTAACATTTGTTGGTCTAAGAACCCAATAATTAATAAGTATCAAAGTTTTGGTTCTCTTTTTATCCACATGCTCCCAACTTCCTAGGTCCAATAAATTAAAAAAAAATTTAAGATATATTGATATTGAGGCCATTATTTTTCAAAATGCATCGACCTTCATGGGCAAACATGTAACTTAACAGTCTCTAGATTCTAGTCTTTAATTTTCTCAGGCTGTGTAGGCGCCCCCTTCTTAACCCACAAGAATTGAATGCTGTGATGTTTAAACTGTACTCTTTCTAATTAGATTTCAAACACAGAGACAAGCACGAAACTTAATAATCTTCAAAAGGTACACTTAGAACTGTAAACCCATACATTCTATACATTCTTTGTACCCAATTTAATCTCATTTAATCATTTCAGGTCCTCCTTGGCCCTCCAATTTGAAAATCTTGACAATTAGCATAAAAATGATTAATTACTTAAATCTATAAATAAATTAATTTAAACTACTATTACATACACAAAAACCGCACTGATATAAACAAGCCAATGCTACCAACGTATACCAATGCTACAAGTTAAATCTTCGCCACTGCATAGCTGCGGTATTGGTGCTAAAGAAACTTGCAAGCCAACAGCTTAATAATGACTGAATTACATTCTATCTTTTCACATCTCATGTTTCCAGAAGCATATTCTCTATCTAACATCTTTTTTTAATTTAATTTAATCATTCACAACTCATATGAACAAAACATATTAGCATCGCAAAAATTTACAATAACAATGGTAAATTTATTTTCAAAATCTTTGAATGCTCTACTCCTCTACTTTAAATAAACAATTTTTATACAACTTTCTTTCACCAAATACAAATTTCTAAAGTTAAAATTTTACAAAATTTCAAGTAAACACATTAAAGGCTATGACATTTAAAATAAATTGTTATCAAGAATACTTTCACAATTTCATGATTTTACAAAAAAATTCATCACTTTCAAACATTAGAAACATACAATACACATGGCTAAATATACTTTAAAAAAACTCCAAAACATCCGTACTTATAAAAGGAACAAGACAGATTACAGATAATTATTTCAGGAATGTTTCCATATCAAAAATTATTTTATCAACAAACCATTCCCCTCCAGAATGTCATGTAAATAACACTGATGTTAATGAGAAAAGATCATTGTGTGTTCTTTAGAATTAATTACAAATACATCCCGATTTCACTATTCTGCTTGAAATATATTGAGTGGTGTTATTCAAAGTTTGGGACAAATCTGCACAATAAAAAACCTCACAATGCGCATATATCAGGCATCTAATTATGTGTATATACAATAACAAACACCTAATTGACAGTAATTAAAACTGTAGTTATTTAATCAATGCTACATAACACTTTTCAAGATAAATTCATCAGCAATATTCACACCTTTATTCTCAGTGGTGTATAAAATTCTTGCAAGATGACATACAATTTCCAACATTGTTAACATTTTAATGTTTGTAAATGAGTTTAACAAACTGATGTTTTCAGACAAATGGGATGACAAATAATAAATTTTTCAATAAGCTTTGTTTTTATGAACTTAACACATTTTGATTACATAACCACTTTAATAAAAATCAATACATTGTTATGTTTGTTGAATAAATAAACAAAAACATTATAACTATCTTAACAGCAATATGAATGAACTCTGGTTTTTATTTTTACTTTTTTACAACACTAAACAAACAATGGAAAAATTGATGTAAGCAGGTAACTTATCAGCTGATAACCACATGGGGAAAAACATTAAAATAGACTACACTTAAAGGTTGGCAATAAGGCTGTCTAACAAGTAATAAGTGACATTTTACAGAGGAACTGTTTGCATAAGGTTTGAAATGTTCATTACACATCCAATAAAATTTAATAAATAAAGCTGCCCAGTAAAACAAATAAACTCGCACTCTTTCCTCAGTTTTTAAACAAAGCAACCAAAAGGTTCTCATACAATCAGCAGTAATAGCTTAAATGATATAATAAATCTATTCAACTTGTATTCTTCACTAAAGGGAAGATAAAAAATTAATATATACACACTGGACGCAAAAAAAAATTTAAAGGTTTTTTTTTACATTTACCTTCCCCCCCCCCCCAAATAAAACTGTATCCAAGATAAGGGATGTACATAAATGATGGTAAAATGACACACAATTTACTAATAGTAAGTTTAAAAACTTACTAAGAAAAGTTCACTTTTCTTAGATAGTAAAATATATTTCTTAGACATGTGAAAATATTCACATATGAGGAAAACGTACAGCAATGTTAGAACTTTACATAAATCGAAAATACTCTAAATCTTAATATAAATGAATAAGTTGAGACTTAAAAACTATCATACCTAACAGCACATTCTATCTACTTACCCATCATACACACGAGTACATGAACAATTCAGCATAACAAAATTTACTCAATTAGACACAAATAAGAAAAAAAAAGATTCTAATGACAATCAGAAGAAAAAGATAAATGTATGAAAAAACAACTTACAAATCCGTTGGCAACTCCAGTTTTAGATGAGCCTCCCCCTCCGCCAACCAAAACATGATGACTTGTAAGCATTTGAACCGTATATAGAGGGAAATTTACACGCGCTAATAAACCTTCATTGTTTCTACGAGTAGGAGCCATGGCTAAAAAAAGAGTGATGTTCCGTAAGATTAGTCAAAATATCTTCACTTTTCAAAGAAACTCTTAATACAACAGTGGCCACATTGAGAATAGCACAAAACTCAAATTCTCTATCAACCTGCAAGTAACAGACGTCACGAACCACATGTTTTCCAACACTAAATATCGTCGTCAGTGTTTCATAACTAATCTACTTGCTACTTAACTGTACGGTACCAACATTTCAAAATCATTCTTTTGATTACTACATTCTTTTGATTAGTAGTCCTATTTTTTTTTTAAATAGGTTTATTAATTACCTATTTAAAACGTATCAATTTTGATAACACTTTCAGTAGGTATATGTATTCATATCGATAACACATTCGACAGTGTATTATAAACGAGATACGTAACCGCCGTGTTCGATGTTTCGTATTCGTCCTACAGGAACCGTTTATAAAATTTTCCCCCTTCATCAGTATAATAATTTCACTTTTATGATTAGATAAATGACTGTTTGAATATGCTGTAATTTGTAATTTTAGTGGCTAAGAAAAATAAGTTCGCTGCCAAAATTAAAAAATTCTTTCTGAATAAACAAAACAACCAGTGTAATGGCCACAGTGTTTGAGAGGTAGGCAACTTTATTATTTGAATTATTTATCTCATTTACTCAAACTTCAATTGAGAAAAAAAACAAGAAATTTAAAACCATATGTAATGATTTTTTTGTTTTTTTTTTCAATAATACACTTGTACCAAACAGGTGATATGTTTGAAGACTTAAACTACCTTTAGTACTGTCTGTTTTTTACATATAAAGAAAATGTTTACAGATACTAAAATTAAACAGAATTTAAGACCTTATACCTTTTAATAGTTTATGATGCTTTTTCTTTAATTTCTTTTCTCAAAACAAGTAACCTTACATATCAAGTAACTAGTGTTTACAAAAGAGGACAATATTTCTTTATTGTTGGAAATAAAGTGCAATTTAGATTAAGAAGGGCAATTAGAAAAAAGTATAGAAGGAAGTAAAGTACAATTATAAGTAATATTAGAAACTAAAAGATCTTGCTTACAAATGTTTAAGCATTGCCATTTAAACAGCCCCCTGAAACCATAACATATTTTGAATAAAGTACCATGCCAATATCATTGCGTTGAACAAATATTTTAACTGAAATTGAAATTCCCTTCAGAAATTGATTAACTTACTAGTTTTTAGGCAACATCTAACCCTAGTTTTTTATTATTTTTTTAATAGATTTAACTTATCCAATTTATATTTTTTTGATTCTTTGAAAAAACTTGTTATAAACAAATTATGATAATGCTCTTTAAGGGTAAAAAATAAAACAAATCAAGAAGAATAAAAGTTGTGAATATTCTTTAACCATAAATAGAAGCTAATATGTCAATAACTTTTTTTATTTTATTTTAGCTAAAAGAGTAGGAACATATCAAGTAAGGACTTAAAAATAGTGATTACTGATACACTAAAGTTTTACAACAATACAGATAATAAATTTAGATTTACAAAACATAAATTTTAAATTACTTTCCACATAAAAGAATGTGCAGAGAACAAACATTTTCAAATACAAAATTAGTGTACTTCTATTCTGGCTAAGAGCTTACAATAATCTCTGTGAAAGACAAGCAATACCATTCTCATTTTGATATTTAGCAGATTCAAGAAAATATAAAAACTGAACAGTATGACATACCATTGTAATGCTTTTACATTATTATACATTAAGTAATTCAATTTCAACTAATAGAAAATTTTCTTCCTAATGCCTTTTTGAGTTTATTGTCTCCTTTCACAGTGTAATATTTGATAGCATTTTTAATAACGGGTGCCCATTTACAAAGATTGGGAAACTACTTAATTATATAATTGAATAATGTATTTGATCTATGCTATATTTAGTATGTTGTTTTGTTAAATTTTGAGTGTACATAAATTTCACTTTTTCAAGTATGTTAGCATTTTGGTTTCAGTTTCTATATGTAAAAAAAAAAGACAGTTTATGTATTTATAAGTATAATCTTTTTCTATTTCTATAAGGTAATATGAAAAATTTGATTTTGTCATGTGTAATGCATGATATGATTCCTTATTCAAGTGAATGTGTACTCATACTATTCTTAGTTTAGTCATTGTGGTTCTTAATTTTTTATACTCTAAGGAGCTTTCTAAGAATATATTTTTAAAATTTTCAATATGTTTTTGGTGTATTTTGTTTGTTGTTTGAAATATTATAGTTACATCTCTTTATTTAAACTATGTTGTCTATAATTATGAGTGGGTAGCTATTGCTATTAATCTCTGTCAGATGTTTCATTACATTGACTTCTCCAGTGTAGTTACACTAGATATTAGACAATATTATTTATATAAGGAAGCTCAATTTTTATGGAAAGAGCTAGGGGCATTGTAGATAAGGTATATATATATAAGATAAGGTGCATTGCAGATATGTGTGTTTATTATCAGATTTGAACATAGTGGGGTTAAGAAGGTTATGTAATTTGTTGTGATCATATTATCTAGTGAAATTTAAAGTAGGAAATGTGTATGAAGAATGGGTGGCATTGTCTTTTATGTTCTTCTTACAGGAGTGTATCATGAACATGATATCAAAATGCAATACTTTATCTCCATATCTCTCATTGTATAATATCAGTGTTTTCAGTGTAGTTAATTCAGCCAAGATGTATGTTTTACATCTATAATAATAATATCTATAATAATAATTATTAATATAATAATAATAATTAATTATTATTAATTAATATAATTAATAATTATTATTAATTATTAATATAATAATTATTTTTTTGTTTTCTTCAGTAACTGTTTCTTACTACACTAAGAAGCAAGTTTATTACTGAATTTTATTACATGTACCTTTTTGAGGTAATATAGCTGACCCATTTAATATTTTCTTCAGACTTTAACTAATTTTAATCTAAGTATTAAAATAAATTATATCTCTGTATGACTCCTTTTGCTTGTAAATAACTAAAAAATTTTTCAACAAATAGTTCAAGATACATAATACTAAAAAAAATTTTGAAGAATACTTCATCAAGCGCAGCACTGTTCATTCTTCTAGTTGTGTATTTTTTTAACCCTAAGAAGTAAATCTGTAAACTACATGAAATGCAAGATATCAACAGTCAGATTCTCAATAAATCCTGCTTTCAAGTATATTCCAGTGTAAATTAAATGAAATTCATTTTGAAAAAGATATGTACATTTCTACAGATACAGCTCACAGATTCAATATTATTTTATTAAATTGCTGATTAGTGAACCTTCAACTGGTTCACTAAATATCTATCAGAGAATTTTTTTTTTTTTATGAAAAATTTATTCCTTATGTTGGTACAAGCAACATCAATCCAAGCAGTATCATGCACAATCTCACTGCAGTATTGCATGTGCATCTTTTAAAACTGTCGCATTTCATTAAGAACCAGTGATAAGGGATGCTTATATAAAAATTATTCTCATTCATCAAATGACCATTCATATACCATTGCTTGAAAAATTCAGAAGAATCAGCAGCTGCCTTGCTGTATATTCCAGGAAGTATATTTTTTTTAGACATGGTACAAAATAGCTTGTTCCTTGGAATGAAAATTACTTAGAAAACAACAGGGACCATTATAATAAAGTAGTGGCTAGCCTATGTACAAATATAGAAACACTTTTAATATTTTTGGCTCTTCTGTTAATTTATCTATCATGCAGTATGGATGCCTAATACTAAACCAAAGTATTTAGCCTATGGATTAAAACTGTTAACTTTATATTAAAATGTAAATTTTATTATTATTATTAAATAATGAATAATGTTGTTTAACTTACTAATCTGTCATTGCAAATCAGAAAATTATAATTAAATTGGAAACAATCAACAAAAATTATGAAAACTTAATTAATGGAATTTATTATAATCTATGTATTACACAAATTTTATCTATTCTTATTACAGCAAAGCAATTATCTAATATGAGAATACTTGAAATATTTTTTTGTTCTTTAGCGTGCAGCTTAAGCTGCAGAATGAAGTTTTCAGACACTAATTTTTTTGTAGAAGCATTTAAAGTTAAGACCTTACAATTTATGCATCACTAATTACTCTACACATACTTTTACTTTACTTCACCATAATACAAAAATAATTTTCCACAACATAACAAAATAGTAGTCATGTCTAAATCTGAGTTAACCAGAGTCAAAAAACTATTAAATGTTAGGAATGATTAGTAACATCACTTCATATTGAAAATTAACCTGAGTATAACTTGTAGACAAGAGCAAATATATGGTTTTCATTAGAGTGCATACCAGATTCTTCAAACCAGTCTCAACGATCCAGTTCCTTAAGAAAACCCTTCAGATATTTTTATTATGTTGTAAAATTCTGTCACTTGCTTAAGTTCTTGAAGATTACACTATATAATTTATTATAAATTCTAATATCTTCAATGAAATCATTAGCAACGGTACAACATGCTTTTCGGTTCAGTCAAAAGAAAAACGTATTTAAAATATTGTTTAAAACTCTATCAGTAATTTTTCTTGATAGGGAGTATTAAGGCAGTATGAAGAATGATACGGGACCATGATTATTCTGTTATGCTACAGGGCCAAGGTGCAAATTCAGTTAGGAGAATGTTACTAAAATTGGAATCAAATGTTTTTTAGAAGTGTACTTTTATCATTAAAATTCAATCTCTGGGCTGTCCCAGAATTCAACAGCTGAACTGTAACAGTGCACATAGTCTGTGGTAAACCAGTATAATTTCAAAATAATAAAAAATCTTTAAACAGTTGTAACAAAAATAAAGATTTGTAATAATATAAGTTAATGTATTTTCTGTCAAAAATAACACAGCTATAGAAAAATGGAAAATATTTACAAAACGTTATAAAATATACGCTGACATTTATTTAAATGGCTGATAAACATCCTTTAAAGAACAGTAGAACATTATTTAATTTTTACTACTTAATATGGACCAAAAATAATTTATTCATTCACAATTATTATTAAAAAAAACCGTGTACGTGACGATTAAAAATGGACTGGGCGTGATTTCCGCCAACTATTTTTTCGTAAAACAATGTTAACAAACAATAAAACGGACAAATAAAGACAAAGGCTCAAATATAATGTTTGTCATTGTTCTGTGATGAAACTTTAATGCGATTACTTCACTCGTTACATGTCAATCACAAGAGCGCTGCAACTCGGTGGCTGTTTCCATAGCCACCACCTGAATCAACATTTCCAATTTTTTTTTAAAAATTAGGTTAAAAGATTCGCCAAAGCAGCTCCATAGTACAAGGCAGAAATATTATCCGTTAAAATGCGTAAATACTTACATTTATGGATGTATGATAATTTCTCAAAACCGATGAATAAACAACTAATGAATTTATAAAACTGGTGAAATAAAGTTGCGTAACATTTTTCCGTCTTCCATCACAACGATCAGCTGATTACGCATGTAGTCATACGGGGTAATAATCAGCATGTCGCAGAAATGTTTTCTACGAGAATCTTGATTATGTCGTTTTTATGTAGAAATTAATGAATTAGAAAATATGCAACACTGTTGTGAATGTACATTTTGTTGTTGTCTTAAAATAATTTTCATTTGCGGGGATGTAGTACGTGGGTTGAAATATGGGTTTGGGAAATGTTGTTTAAGTAACAACGCATAATATACTAAGTTTTCTAAAGATATACACCCTGAAGCACTGATATTTAAAGTCTTTAAAAAATGAAATGAATTCAAACATTCTTATTCACCATTACATAAAATATGCCGTCTGTAAACTTGCTTGATGTATAGACGAGATAATTAAAAAATAATAAAAATAAGATAGTACTTAAAAAACACTGCAGATCTCACACATAAAAAAATCTATTGACATGCCATAAAACCAACATTGGCATCATTCTACATAAGAAACTTATACATCAATATTTAATAAAAAAAAATACTTTCCATTCTAAAAACAAACTATAAGTACAGCAAAGTATCACATGGGCACATCTCAGACATCATTAACATGCTAAACAATAGAAGTAATTAAAACAAAAAATATATATAATTCTGTTCTTCCTATGAGTTGCCCTATTTGCACTACCTACAACAATCCATACATATTCATGGACCAACTTCACTTTAATAAACAAATAAAATAATTCACATTTAATTAGACTTGGAGAAAAGCTCACAAATAAACAAAAATTTGGTTTTGTGTTTATTTTAGAACAATTAAAAATTTTGCACATTATGTATTTTTAAAATGTATCTAATGAAATTGAAATTACTTAAGATCAAAGCATTAACAATTATACAATGTAATCTTTGAGACAAGTATTGCTATAATTGCCAGCAATAACTTAGAGCTACATCAAAAAACTAACACAACAGTTTTAATTTAAGAAGACTGCCACCTACATAAAAACTAAGGAAGACTGATCAAATAGTAGAACACTCTAGATAACTATTTGAATATATTACCGTGTACTCTGAACATAGATGGAAGTATATAAAAAATATGCTTTCAGAAGAGCTTTTTAAAAGTATAATCCATTCTCTACTTCTTTACTATTACTGATAAAACAGTTGTTAGAAATTTTCATCTTATAAGCAGAGTGGTGTTGAAATGATCCAATATTTGGTTTTGTTAAAAAATATTTATTTGAATTGCAATTCAAAAAAGTAAAATACGTGTTTACTGTATACCTAGAAATAATATTTTGATTATCATGTGCTCAATGTGACCACCATCACGTCTAGCAACTTCTTCAACATGAACTTCTATGTTGTTAATAACTTGACAACATGTACCCTCAGTTATCTCGTTGCATGCCTCAATGATTAGCCCTTGCAGCTCTATCATTGTATGAGGATGTTTAGGGAAAAACCTTTCCTTTAGAAATCCCCAAAGAAAATAATCACACGGATTCAAATCAGAACTGTTCAGGGGTCAGTTCTGTCCATGCACAGAACGATTAGGAAATCAGTTTGAAATGGCATTTGCGTTAAAAGTTTTATGCAGAAAGTCTAAAACAATATTAGCTGTGTGCAGTCTGGCTCCATCCTGCATGAACCATTTGTTTTCTAATTGAAACCCTTTTGCAAGAAGCTGAGGGACAAAATTATTATGCAGCATGGTTAGATAATGTTCACTGTTCAGAAAAGAATGGTCCTATTACCCCCAAGACTTGAGATAGCGACTCGTACCATAATTCTTGGGGCATGATGCACCTTTTCATGAAGCATGTGTGGATTTTCGGAAGCCCAAAACCTCACATTTTGTTTATTAACAACCTCGTCTAGGTGAAAATGTGCCTCATCTGAAAACCAAACATTGCTCAACAGTACGTCTTATTACACAGCCCGTTCAGTGAATGCCATCCTTGATGTTTCCTTTGATGTTTGCCATTCTTTGATGTTTGTTGTCAACCATTAATTTAGGCAAAACTGTTATTTTTTACGGATACAAATGCAAATCAGTTTTTAAAATTTGCTGCACAGATCGCCTAAAAATCCCAAATCATTCTGCTGTTTTTCTTGTTGATTGCCCGGGCTCCTCAGCATTGCTGTTCTGACAGCTTTGAAATTCTGTGGAGAACGATCTTCAGCAGGCCATTCACGCTTATCTCAGATACTGAACCATCACTATTAAACTTTTTTTAAAGTCTAATTATTGTTTTAAGTGAGGGCAACCACCAACTTGGAAAAGCGGAACGAAACCGTCTTTGTGTAAGCACCACACTTTTTGTTTCATTTAAAAACAACACAGTCTTTATGCGCTGTTCAAGTCACTCTTACTTTGTCAGTCATCTTGGAACGATACACTAACAGCACACTCGGAAAGAGAAGAAATTAATATTAATGAACTGCTGTCACTTCTGCCAACATAAAACACATTAATAATTAACCTAAACAATTACTGCCACAACAAATATTGGATTATTTTGTGTGCCATCCTGTAGGTTGGCATTCTCATTTAACATGTAGTTAAATATGTGTCAATTTATCAGTTTATTTACATATATGACATCTTTTTGAATATGTAGTTTAGTAGTTTATTTGATTTGTGCTTTTTATTTAGTATGTTATGTTTGTCAAATATAATGAATGATTTTTTTTTTACTGCTCAAGGGCATTGAGTTTGCAATTTTTATAGTATTTGTAAAATTTTTATTTTTCTCCAATTTCTGTGAACAAGGATGACTCAAATTTTTTGTTAGTGTTTGTATGTATTAGTGATATGTGTGGATACATTTGATTTATCATGTAAACTATTTACCACAATCATATACAGTTTATTGTTAGATAAATGCTAAGATTGCTGGGTTTATTAGGGTATACTTTGTTATTACTAAAGTGATCTTGCATATTTTACCTGTGATTTTGAAAGCAAAAGAGTGAAATGCTTGTTACTTTATATACTGTTTGTTATGTTATGTTATTTATTTTTTGTCATTACATATGTTTTTATTCATTCAGTTTTTTTCTCTGTTAAAATGTCTCTAAGTATAGATGCTTAGCTATTTTATATTACTAGATTTATTATTTAACGTTCTTCAGTTATGAATATTCTGAATCCTTCAGTGTAGTAAAAAGTAAAATAAGTAACTAACATGAAAAGTTGCATGTTTATGTTGTATGTGACATATTATGGATAGGTGTCGATTGTGGTGAGTTTTTAAAGTTTGTATAAGTTGTGCTTGCTGTCTATTCAGATTATAAAGAAAGTTGTAAGAATGTGAGAATTTTGTTATATTCTAGAGTGAAATTTAAGTTGGGATTGAGTTTGTTGATGAGCAGAGATACATTATTGTAGATATACATTATCTCAAATGTTGCAAGTAAAGTGTTGCTTGATATGTATTCTTCCTTAATGTTACTGATGAGATGTTTAATGTTCTATATATTTGAATTCTTTACATGTGACCAATGATTTTGTTCATGTGTTGTCATTTATTCTATGTAGGCTGCCTTAGTTAGTGATAGATCTAATAATTTTATCTTGTGTGTAGATTTTGAGTTACGCTTTTAATATTGGTACTACAAGGTATATTTATTTGAAGTGGCATTTGTGTGTGTTTGAAGGTGTATTTTTTAGATTATATTAACTTTTATATTTTTGTTTGAAATCTTGTCTAATCCTAAACAAATATTTGTACTGGGTAAACTGAACCACATTCATTCACAGATACAGAAAATGAGTATACACATTAGTCATATTAGAACAAAGCTTTGCAAATCACCTTATGCAAACACTGGTATAAAGATACCATAGTATGCAAGTTTGAAACATACCTAGTGAAAGTCAAGATCTTAACACACTTCAGTAATACAAAATTATAAAACTTACAAACTCAGTAAATTTGAGAGCATACTAAATTAACACAGTAAAGAACAAAAATACAATATCACCACAGTGGGTTTCCTTATCATTCTTTAAAATGTGCTCCATCTGAGACATTATTGAGGAATGAAATGGTGAAGATTTTCTGGAATCATATTTTCAATACTCATTCAATATTATAATAGCATTCAATATTATATTTATTTATATTAATCATGATGTTTTATTATTCTAAAAAGGAGTAATCCTCACTCCATCATGTTGATGAAAATTACCATGTGCAGTTGAAAATGTTTTAATCTAAGTCAGAGTTCTACTGTTGTATTAAATTTAGGCTGTAATAAAAATTTAATATTTTTGTCTAATATTCATTGTCATCTTTCTCTGAGAACTACACTGTCAAATACATTTAAAAATTCCAGTACTTATTTTATTTAGACCTCCTTGATATAGTTAGTAATTAAATACTAATAAATTTTATTTACTTCCTTCTTTAAAACAATATGTTCTCAACTTTCTATATCATGAACCCTTATTTTGCTTTTCTTAAATAGAAGGTATCTCCTGAGGGTATTCTTTTAAATTCACATCTAAGGAAAAACAGTATGTATGTTCCCTGAAATTTAGCTTAGGGAATTGCCAGTTTCTAGGAATCCGTTTAAAATGTCTTCAAGAAAGCACAAATATACTTCTTCAAGAGTCCATATGAAATACTGTTAATTATTTTGAAGAATAACTTGATTTTTAGAAATTTGATAGAACTAGATAAGTGCAATCATTAAAAAAATGACTAAGTGTAATTAAAAACAATATGTCAATAATCCATTATTATATCAAGTTTGATTTTGTGAAAACACAAGATAAATTTGGTTAAGAAAATTAATGATGCCACTTATCTGCCATCAGTAAATCTCTTGTAACTCCCTTTACTTTGCACTTTTCTTGTATCTTCTTCCGCCATAGGTAAATTGTAGTGCAGCATTAATAAAGAAGTATTTTACACAATTTTTAAGTATTGTACTGTTATTCTAGTGATATGATGACAAGATTGTTTATTTTTATGTATTATTCAAAAATAGAGCATGGTAAGTTTGTTTCAAATACTAATTAATTAAATAATTAAGTGTATTAATAATAATTATATTACTGTTTTAAATGTATATATATTTTTTCTTTATATATTTTAATTAATTATATACTTTTATTAGAATCCCATCTATATATAAAGAACACTTATTTAAATAACTCTTGTGTATACAACAAGCATAATAAATTTATATAACAAGTTCTTTATTAATGAATTAGCTTTTATCTCTTATCTCAAATCAGAATCATAGTGTACATTTATTAGATATCATATTTGTTTTTTTTTTACAATAAAAATTTTTCTGTAGATGTTTTGTTATGGTTTTGATATTAATTATTGTTAATTATAATGATGTTGATTTATTTTTCTGTAATATATTTTTTTAATTGTAAAACTATTTGCTACTGTAGACTATGGTCTACACCAGCTCAAACTAAACAGGAAGGTACAAAAAAAATATTATTTGCTAAAGTGCCAGATGCTGAAAACTTGTGTTGTATTGTTGCATGGTATGAAGAAAGTGATAAACCTACAACATCAATGTATTCATTTTACCAGTGGACAGCTTTGAAATGCAGGTATGTTTTGATACTTACATATGTTTTAATACTTTTTAGTTCCTTTTTTAAAGGTATTGTTCTTTTTTTTATTATGGCTACTATTTATTGACATATGATAACATATTATAGACCAGCACAATGAAATAAGATTTACACATTTACAAAATAAATTATTTTTTATACTTCCTGAATACATAGAAATATGTTTTTCAATTATCTTTTGAGAACTATAATTCAGCACATTCCGTTATTGCAGATGAAATTATTGTTCATGGGACTCATCTAAACATATTTGGAAACACAGTTGGTCAAATATAGTATGTCTAATATGTTGTGTTGGTTCATTTTATTATTTTTATTTGAATTTTGTGTATTAATAAATTTCATGTTATTCAAGTGTGTTGAGATTGTGTTTTATGTGCTATGTATATAAATTGTATGTCCTAACTGATATTTTTTTACGAGTATTGTTTCATAAAGTGGTTTGCAAAGGTTGATTTTTCTATTGTGTATACCTTTGTTCAGTTTATAGTCACTAAATTAATATAATTACTGTAGTTTAATTTGTTATGCCTGAGTTCATATGTTTATGATGTTGCTTTGTTATTTAGTCAGTCAATCTTATGCATTCTGCCCATGGTTTTGAATACAACACAATAACCTTCTTTCCTGAAAAATTGCATTTTTCTTAAGTTTGTCGAAGTATATTAACAATAGGTGTTTTTTATCACTAAGTTTGTTTTTCATTTTTTGTTTTATATATTATGTGATTGTAATTAATCATTAACATTCATTAGGTATTGCATTCTTCAGAATATCTGTCTGCTGATGTAAATATCTGTGTATTCCAATGTAATGCGGTGTTAAAAAGTGTATGCTTGTATTGTGTAGGGTGATCAAGTATGTTGTTCATGAGTATATCAATTGTGATAATTTATTTATTTTAAAGGTGTGCTTGTCTTCTGTTTTGGATGTAGGAAGTTGAGTGTTTTGTTGTATTTATATTTTGTAGTGTTCTACAAGTTGGGGTATATGTTATTGATAGATGTAGGTTGAGCACAAAATTATTTTTTGTTACCTCTGCATAGAGTATGATGTATTAAACATAATGGTATTACAATAATATTTTGTTGCATACTTCTTGGTATTTAGAAAATAAGTTTTAAATAATTTATTAATAAGTTTTATTGATCAAAGTATTTTACAGATGGTCGATTAAATTACTATTTGAATTTTTTTATCAAGTTTCAAAATTTATCATGTTATGTGTTAAAAAAATGGATTAAATTTGGTTGACACAATTAAACTTTGTATATACATAAAAAAGTAATAACACAAAAACAAGTAACAATAATAATAAAAGCAATAACAACAAATGAATTAAATAAAAATTAATCAAATAAATGATTGGTGACAAAATAAGTTCTCAAAAATAAATGGTGATATGTTATTCAGATATTGAATGACAAAAAAATATTATCATGTGCAATTAATTAGCCTTCATAAAATATTAATTAACAATAGATTACCATTGAAATTAAGTCACTGAGATAGAAATATAAATTTCTTATAAGTTTAAGTATAAAACTTAAAATTTTAACTTTAAGCAACTGTTACTAACTCTCTACACCCAGTCACTATTTCATATAATTACAGTAGCTTGCAGATTAGTCCGAACACAGATGTTATTTAATAAAAAGTAACTATATTAAAAAAGATATCATACCTGTACAATTCGTGAATATCTAGTAATTAATATTTCCTTCTTTATTCTTAATCACTTACACGATTTGGCATCGATTCAACAAGTGTTCTACACATTTTTTTCTCACATTTTTTCATCATGAAACCATACCAGTATTATTGCTTTAATCAGGTCAGTGTTTGTGGTATAATTTATTTTTGAGAGTCATTTGAGTTTAAGTCTGGGGAGTTACCTGGCCAGGGAGCACTTTAACATTTCATTCTTCGAATAATTTTTCCATTTTTTTGCTAGAATGGCAATGCACCAAATCTTGTTGAAACACTCTGTTGCGTTGTAGAAATTTGATTTGAAGTTGTGTCATAATCCTTTCCTTCAGAATCTTGATATATCCATCACTTTTCAATATTCCATCTACTGGAAGTAATGAACAAGGGCCTTCAATATGAAACAACCCCAATCAGCACATATCTAGCACATATCTAGCACAAACAGCACATATCTAGCAATCAGTTAGATTGCTAGATATGTGCTGATGATGTATTTTCATCTGATGCTTTTCTAACACATGGAACTCTTTGCCCCTGAACATAAAAATGTGACTTGTCAAAAAACATAACATTTTTCCAGCTTCTTTAGTTCATTTAGCACTCTTTGATCCACAAGAGTTTTTTTTCAAATTACTGGTTAAAAGCTGTTTTTTAGCTAGCTCAGAGGGTTTCCATCCAGCTGCAAGAAGTCAGTGTCTAACAATTGTTATGACAAATGTAAATCTGGTCCACTGGCTGCTAATTCTTGATTTACGTCCACAGCAGATAATTTTGGATCAAGTTTACTTTTTCTCATTAATAACCTATGTTGTCTCATGTGTCTCTCAAATCCTATGTTGGAGAAGTTTTTCTTTTACAGCTGTATTTGCCTTTCATTTGAGGAGAAAAGGAACCAGTTTCTTTCAATTCTTTTAAAATAGCATTCACTGTCCTTAGTCCAACATTACATTCAGAAGGTATTTGTCATGTCATATTTGTATGCTCAGAAAGGGAAACAATTCCAAACACTTTCTTGGAGTTATGTCCATTATTATATATTCAAGATACACAGAACAAAAAATGTGAAAAGATGATTTTGTAATAAAAATTAAATAAACTTTAACAAAACACTATTTATAACATTAAAATTACTAAAAACCAAAGAACAATAACTTCAATTATATAGAAAACTTAAAGAATGGGTGTAGCCCCACTTGGCTCACAAGTCCAAGCCAAACCAGCTGTTACTGCTGTATTTTATCTGCTGTATCTGCAGCTATCCTTGGTGAGTCACAGCCATATGCATTCCAATCTGATCCTTCAAAAATTTCTCCATAAAACATCATTTTCTGTAGCCACTACTACTCTTAATTTATTATTTTCATTTACATGCTACACTTCAGACTAATTCAGCATTATAGTTGACATGGATGTCAATTACACTTCTATAAATCCTTTCTTCCCAATACACATTATAGGATTCCCTTACCAGTATTATGCAAAAAAATTCTTATTTAAAATCTTCTAGTTTTTACTTCAAACAATGCTCAAAATCTTTGTAATTCATCTTACATTCCATATGTTATCTGTTTTATATATTCTAATTCTCATCTTGCTTTACCGTTTTTCACTTTCTTTTAGAAGTAAATGCTTTATATATAGCTAATCAATTTTGCTCTTTCTTTTATAAGATTTTGTCACAAAATTTTCTGTTCATCTTAAAACCTCTAAAAATAATTTTAATAACTTTGTCTGAAGTTATAAAATAAAGATTGTAAAGAACAAAAGAAGGAATCGTTTTGTAAGGAAAATTTCAGATTTGAAATAAAGATTTATGAATTTCTAGAAATTTATTTTTACATTTTGAAAACTGAAAAATTCTTGCAGCACTTTTAGTTCAAACTTCTAAAGATACAGCTTCAGAGTATGATTTAACATGTAGTGATTTGAAAAAATTAATGACAATTTTCTTTTCAATAATGAATAGTTTTTTATTTACAGACGATTAATATTTACAATACCAGAACTGATTGCAACTCCTGAATTAGGAGGTTTACATAATATTTATATTATTGTTAGCAAAGAGTTTTATTCACTTAATAAATTGCAACCAGTTCTAAAGAAAAATGGATTACATGTAAGTAGTGTTTTATTTTGTTGTTTTTTTTACATATTTATACCTATTTGAGAGGTTATAGACTATTCTTTATGTAATCCTTCTACTGTTTTTGCTACTTAAATATAAATTATACTTGTTAGGTTTTATTATATCTAATGTGTTCACATTATATTTTTCTATAATTTTTGTTATATATTATTATTATTTACAATTATTTTACCAATTCACTTGCATCTTAGTGTGCATCATGCATAGCAGCATCCTGGCATGCTGTAATACCACTTATACAGCTGCTAATTCCAGGGTACATGAGGGGACCCTCATGTTCCCTGCATTCATGAATCCTCATCGGACTATTTGAGTAGTCTTAAGTAGTTAGTGGGATTTGTTCCTCTGTTTCAAAAAATCTACTACCGGCTTTTGTGATGTGTTGAATTTGGTCAGAGGACTCAAGATGGACCTGTCATTTTAAGTTCTTTTTTTTACTGTTAATTGTTGCCTATTGTCAGTTATAAGTTCATAATTAGATCTACCAATATATAAAATATGTTAGATGCATCAAACTACTGTATTAATTTGTATGATATACATTCATATCAAAACTTTATATTTATTCTGTGTAGTTCTTCATCATGAATTATATAGTATATTGTAGAATATAGCAAGCATTTACAAGGAATCCCTAACTTAGGCTGATGAGGAAGATTGTGAAAAAACTTGGAATATAATTTCACATTGTAGTAGATATTTACTTCCTTGTACGAAGTAAAGGAAAAAACATTTCGGTTTTCAGATTTCAATGGAAATATCCATTTTGACAATCCCTGAATCCATTTTGACTAGTCTCAGCATGACATCTGTACGTATGTATGTATGTACGTATCTCTCGTAACTCAACAACAATTAGCTGTAGAATGTTGAAATTTTGAATTTACAACTGTTGTAACATCTGATTGTGCAGTTCCCATTTTGATTGCAATTGACTGAACCAAAAGTGTCCAAAAAAAATAAAAAATCCCAAAAATTTGGATTTTGGATTTTTTCTTGACTGCAGTAATAAGCCCTCATTGACAGCTTTTGAGCTATATATCATAAATGGTACTTATTTTCATTGGTTCCAGAGTTATAGCCAAGTAAAATTTGAATTAATGAAATATTTGGATCTTGCAACAGAAGGTGCATTGGTTCAAATTAGACTTCATCTCCTCTTTTTTTAAAACTTTTGTTAGTTTATTTTTTTTTTTAATTTAAATATATTGATTTATTAATAATTATTGTAAAAAGTTTTAAAATAAATATTCTTAAATTATTAATTTAAATTTACAATTATTAATTTAAAGAATTAATTTAAATTTTACAATATTAAACTAATCATACAAAAAATCAGAAGTTATTAGTGAAATAAAATTTTATGTACTTTTAAAAATGTGTATATCCTCCTCAGTCCTGGCGATCCCTACAGGGGGACATAAATTAGGGTGTATTTCAGGTAGTCTAGTGGTTTTCTCACAGGTAGTATTGTTATGTAGTTCATCTGTTAGAAGAGAGATGACAGCACATTTTGATCTATCTTACAAGGTTGTATTAGTTGTCTATCAGCTGCTTTGTAAACTTCAACATGGCCAACTCCAGGAATCGCAAGTTTTCTGTAGGAGATAATTGTAAGTACTTGTCAATATTCTTTATTACTTCAGTTTTTTTATTACTAAAATGTTTTTAAACTTCTAAAAAACATCTCTGGTATTTCAATATGAATTTAACTGTAGTTTTAACAATTGACAGGTAACCAAACTTTAATGCCCTCTGCAGGGGACATCAGGTCTCAAGATTTCTTTTTTTTAAATATTGATACTTCATTTTTATCTTGACTGAGCTGTAAATTTATTACCTTTTTAATACAATTTTGTCCATTCAAGCAAGTTTTAAGGGGTTTTGTGTTATAATATTCTATTCAGGCTACTTTTTAATTTATTTAATAAAATCATTAGCCAAAAGTTTATTATTTTCAGACCAACATTTACAGTGTGTTCAGACTTTTTTTATTTTATGAAAATACAAATAAAATTTCATTTTTAATTGTTAATTGTTATGGTTTTCTCTGCCTAGGTTCAACTGTGTTTGTTGAATTTGAAAGGAAACATTTGGATGGCGATATTTTGGACTGTGGCTTGACTGATGATGAGGATATGGATCCTACAATTGCAGTTGATGTTCGTAATGAAAGCAGTGATTATTTGTCTTCTTCACCTTCATCTGATGACGATGATGTTGTTGATAATGAAGAAAATACAGGTGATCAGGAACATGTACTGCAAGTTATAGAACCTGCACTGGAAGTTATAGAACCTGCAACACCAACAAAGCTATTCTGGAAGACGTCTATGGAATTTTTCCCTCTTCCACCTGCACCAGAGCATGAAGAGGTAGAAGCCCAACCTTTTAATTTCCCTCCTATTGAGTACGTAAGTAAGTACATACCAGTAGATATTTTTAAAGTGCTAAGTGATTTTATCAGTCAAAGATATTTATCTGAAACTGGTAAAACTCTTAAGTGCTCTATCCAAAAAATTAAAATTTTCATTGGAGTGACTATTATCATGTCTTAATTAAAATATCCATGTATATGCATGAACTGAGAACAGAACACTAGAGTTCCAATTATTGCAAACAATATTAGTAGAGAAAGATATTTTTTATTATGAAATAATATGAAATTGCAAAATGACACTGTCCCATTACAAGAAAAAATATCTAATAAGTTCTGAAAAGTGCAGCCTATAATTAAGTCAGTTCAGAGTGGGTGCAGGCTAAATGCTAGGTCAAAATCTGTTTCAGTTGATGAACAAATGAAACCCTTTTGGGGAAGAGTATCATGTCACCAGTATATTAAGGGGAAACCAAATCCATGTGGACTAAAAAACTTTGTAGTTACTGCAGTTGGTGTGGTCTTTCCCCTGATTTTTTTATATCAAGGGAAAGGAGACACAATTTACGAAGGTGAATATTCTGATAAGCTTGACATAGCAGGCAAGGCAGTAATAAAACTCTGTGACATCCTACCTCCTGGTGTAACTATTTACATGGACCAAAATTTTACATTCATACCTTTGTAACAGTTGCATTGTGTAGCACAGGCTCAAGGAACTGGCACTCTCCAGAAAAACAGAATTCCTTCAAATTGTCAGGTGAAATCTAATAAAGAAATGAAAAAACAAAGGTGAGGGAAAATTGATCAGAGAGTCAGAAGTAATAGTTAAATAGCGATAGTTCAGTGAAATGACAACAGACCAGTAACTGTAGCTTCAAGTGAAGACTATTCCAACAGGTCAATGTAAACGCTGGTCCAAAAAAGATGGGCAGTTCATAATGATAACTCGACCAAACACTGTAAAGTGTTATAATATGAATATGGTAGGAATTGATTTCTTAGACCATGTAATTTGTTATTACTGAATTTCTGCACGGACAAAAAAGGAGAAAGTATGTCTCATCATGCATATGATGAACTACTTCGCAGTTGCAGTGCCTTGGATTGAATACAGGCGAGACCAAACTGCTTTCAGAACTGCGAAAAGAATGTCTTGGACTATCTTGATTTCAGATCTAGTGTAGCACAGGAGTTAATTCATTCTGAATTAACTCTTGTGATATTCTAGTGACTCAGATTTTGAAGTTGATCCACAACCAGCAGAACATCATCAGGGTACCATTCCACAACCTCCTGATTCGTTAAGAAGAAAAGTGTATCTTCATTTACCAGAATTTCCTTCGCCGGTTGAAAAAAATAGGTGCCGTTTTGCTGGCTGTTCAGCTAATAAAGCACATATTAAATGTTCCATATGCAAAGTATTTCTCTGTTTGCAGGATAACAGAAATTGTTTTAATTTATACCATGAATTGTAATTTCTAAAATTTTTGTTTCTATTTTTAATTTTGTCAAATTTTTAATTCAACCTAATATTTTATTTTAGTGTAATTTTATATTTTTAAAACACTGATTTGTAAATGAAGTCTGTCTTCATATTTTTAAGGCTTTCAATGTATTTTTTATAATTTACAATGTACTGTACAGTAGCATGTAATATTTTGTTGATAATATTCCCAACAAATTATTTCTGTTTTAATTACTGTAGTTATTATGAAATATATTGATCAATTTTATTTTGATGTATTTTAAATTTAATAAAACAATGTTTCAGTGCTCTTATTTTGGCTTTGCTTATTGATATTTTTGAAAAATATACTTCAGCCCTATCATACGAAAAAGATGGTTAAAGACCTGATGTCCCCTATAAGGAACACGTAGATTTAGGGGCCGTAATAAAAAAATGCAGAAAATATTGAAGAAAACCTTTAGACATTATATAATTCAAACCATAAATTTTGTTTTTAAGTTTTACTCCAGGACTGAGGAGGATAAGTAATTTAATAGGCATTATTACATATGTGCATATGTAATAGATTTGGTGAAGCATCCGAATATTTAATATTAATTAAAAATTATAATTTAGAATAGATTATTTTTGGGATTTTCTAGTTTAATTTCTGTTAATTTTATTTAATTATTCAGGAATTTCTGTTTAATTTTATCAATGTTAAACTTAACTACAGAATGACTGAAAAATAGATTAGACCCTCACAAGAACAACATATACACTGAGGCATACATGCCCAATCTAAAATAAATTCCAAAAAATTTCTTTTCTTTTAGTTCATTACTCCTCTTCTGATTGTCAGACAATATTCTCCCAAAGTTGGAGTTTATCATCATTTCACTTATTTGTTTTTTGTTGCCAATTATTTAATCGCTCGCTCTTTGGTTTGATATAATTCTACTGATCTTAATTTGTATAAACGTTCTCTACTTTTCAAATTTTCTCTCTCTTTATATTTATCATCCTCTTTTAATATTTTTACTCTTTCTTTGGTTTTAACATTTTCTTGCTCTTTATATTTATCATCTTCTCTTAATTTTTTTTATTCTTCCCTGGTTCTTAACATTTTCATCTCCTTCATATTCATCTTCTTCATGTTATCTTTCTTTTTCCTGTATGATGTTTCTTTTCACTTTTGATTATTCAAAAACTAATCCAATAATAAAAACTGAATACTTTAAACCATAAGGTCAAAATTAACATTTGTAATCAGTATATGGGAGTTCACTAAACAGAATAGATTAAATATTATTAACTTTTATTTATATGACCCACCAGAAATCTGAAACTTTGTTAATCAGCATCTCACAAAGATACGAATAATACTGATCTAATAAAACGAGTAATAAAGGGACTTTCACTCTATCCTAATATTTCATGTTGTTCGATTAACAATTGTATAAATATTTGATGTTAATAAAAATTAATATTTCAGCAAGTGTGTAAATGTCCATTTTATTAAAGAATTGGAGGATCATATCTCATTTTCAAATGAAATAAGTTTAAATCAACTGCAGAATAATTTAATAGGTGTATAAAGAAGTCATGTGGTGTCAACATCAGATTTTTTTAGGGAAAAATAAAAGTTACTATAGACTTCAAAAGAAAAAAAAATTTACTTGTAACATTTTTTTAAATGTAGTGAAAAAAATGTGGTAAAACCACTGCCAAAATTTAGAATCTATTCTCTAAACACAAAGAAATAATTTTATTTCTAATGTAAAAACATATTCTTTTTTTTACAATTTGATGGCCTTTTTTTACTTCATTGCTTTCAAGTAACAAATCTTCCAGGTGGCTTTGGCATGCCCTTATAAAAAAGTTCATAATTTAAAATAATACAAAAGAAATTTCAGAATGTAATTTAACATTATTTAATATCATATATTCATATATGCCTATGATATACAGTAATGAACCTAATAAGGCTAGTGAAAAAAAAAAAGTATGAATACAGATATGGAGACTGCATGATTATTTAATAAGTATAACTAGAGGACCTGTGCTGCTCCACAGCATCAGTAAGTAAATTATGTAAGTTATAATATATGTAACTTACTGTGTGGTTCATAAGATTTCATTCCAGGCAACATTAGCTCTGAGTCGACCCTTTGATTTAATCTCCACTTCCTCATTTTTAAACGAATTTGCACATGATAGAGCAACATACAGTTGTCCATGGCCAGAAACTAGTTCAGATAAGTAGATTCCTACTTGTCCAAAGTTTGTCCATGCACCTTGTTGATGGTCAAGCACAATGATAAACATATAGGAACTTGTCTTCATTTAGAATAAAATGAGACAGTATTGTCAGAGGATGTCAAATCAATTTGAGGCAAAAGTACCCTTTGTCCAACATTCACACCTGTTATAATTTCCACTTATAAACAGTTTTCATATATTTTCCAGATTTTCAGTTTCATTCCATTCAACAATCCCTTCTCTGGATTTAAATTTCACAGCAACATTATAATGCTACCTTCTTTTAATGTCAACATGCAGCAGCAGTCCACTCATTTCGAGGGTATTTAGCTGCATCTATTTCAATTTGACTTAAACGACATATAATTTTGATTCTCAGCTGTCAAGTAGACTGAAATATCATACAGACCAGTATTTCCAATTATTACATTTAAATAATGTACCAATTTCTGTTTAATGTCTGACACTATTTTTTGTCATACTTTACTGAAATAGGAATGGTTTTTGTATTTACAAAATGATAGTGCTCAGAATTCACAGTTTCCATCATGAAAATTGGTTTTAAGACGCTCTAGATGTTTAAATACTAATTTGACTTTCTTTTTCAATGCCTTTTTTTGTCTAATAGCTTGTTAAACATTGGCTTTAAAACAATGAGTTGTACTTATTATTACTGTATAGCAGAATATTCTGCATATAAATATCAGTTGCAGTGTGTTGATAAATTTTCAACTCATTAGAACGTTTCAAATAATTATTTAGTACTGTGCTCAATTAGCCCTAAACATAATTATGAGAATTAATTTTCAATTACTTTTGTAAAAGTTATTATTTAAGAGCAAAGTTTATTATTAGCAAAAATGTTCTTCAGGTCATAAAATTTGCCACTTAGATGTTAAAAAGCCTTTTGGAAGACTATGACTATACATTTGCTTAGCTCTTGTAGCAGTCATTTTTTATTGCACACTGAAATAGGCTTAATAACAGTAAAAAACATTTAAAAGACTCATCTATTTTTTTTTTTTTTTTGTAATTTTATAAATAATTTAGAAATAAATACCTTTTTATGAAACATTGTGTATAAAAGTAAAAGGCAAATTAAATTTTTTAAATATTTGTTTTCAGTACCAGAATTATTATTCTGTTTTTTTACTGCCTGCTAATTGAATATATATTTACCCCCTTGTTTGAGATAGTAGTCTAAAAGCTGTTTGCAAAAATTCATTTATACACCACTTCATTGTGATCATAAATGATTTTGTTTTCATTTATATTTGTTTTATGTCTGTACATAATTGTGTAATTCAAAGAATTTACTAAATTGGATTTCAGTTTGCGAGGCCAACTTATGTTGTTAAGAATACTTATGAAGCTTGCCTTCGTTACACTATTACAGCACGCATAGCTCCTAGCTGGAATGTTGTTGAAAATTACTTTGTACAAGGACGTGATTTCATTGTGGCGAATGATCCGCTCAATGCGGTTCGCTTGGATGTTATTGTTCTTGGTAAATTTTTTTTGTAAAAAATATATTAATCTACATTTTTTCCCCTCATTTAAAAATGTTCATTGAAATTGGAGAATTATGCATGCAGTAATGCGAGTAAAGATTATTAAAATAGATTTCACAGTCAAGGATGGATGTAGCAATAGACCACACAAAGATTGATATTAGACTAACCTAACACCCTGTTTTATGAATCAAGAAACAGCTATTCATAAACGTATATCCGAATTATGGAGGAAATATTTGGAAAATTATAAATTCAACTTCTAATGAAATTAAAACTAGACTATGTTTATAATTACTATGAGAAACTTACATTATTAGTAGGTTCTGAGAGTATGAAGTAACAATGATCAATAAAGTTTTAGTTTATGGGATGGATGCAACCCCATGTAAAATTATCAGATTTGTTCCCTTTTACAATAATAATCTGTTTAATGAAGGTCTGAAAAATAGTACTAAAGAAATTATTATTAAAGAAGCTACTAAAAAGTAGCTCTAAAAGATCACATTACAGCCTTAACAATTACAGCCCACAACCAGGAAAATGATTTCTGTTACTTTTATAAAATGCTGATCAATAAAAATTTAATACAAAGATTGAAATCCATATTTTCAGAAATAGATTAGAAAAAAATATTAACACTGTTAGCTGAAATATAATTTTATTAATTTCATACTAGCTTTCAAAGCCATTCATTTTATTTTCCATTACTGAAAGAAAATATTGGAAAAAATGTGAATTACTAAAGGAATTAAAAAATTCACATCTACTTTATGAATATTGAAGATTAATTTTCATACTAACAAAATTATTTAGAATTTATGTAGATTTAATCTTAGCACAAAGAGTTCGTATAATGATAATTTATATATAAGAAAAGGTGATGTTTGTGTCATCTTATATGTTTATATAAATTATCTTTATTGCCTATGGTGATGAAGAAAATCCTTTGAAAGCTATTTTTAACATTAGTATACATAACATATTTGGTTGCTCACCCTAGAAAAAAAGAATGAAGCTAAACAATAATTAGCACCCAAAAGTAAAATAATGGTGAGCAGTATTAATCTTTGATATATAAATTAAATTTAAAGTTGCAAGGTATAATCTAAAAAGCTTGAATTAACTACATTCTTGTTCTAATGTGTACAAATTGTCAACTACTTTTCACCCAATACCTTCAATTTTTTTAAAATTTATTTATATTAATTTGTACTATTAATCACTAGAAAAAATTGACTAGCTATGGTATAAGAATTTCTCACATGTTTTGAAGAACAAGGTAGTAGTTTTCTGGAGTACATTGTAACAGGAGATAAACCAGAATATGTCACAAAACACATAAAACAAATTACAATCATTGGTGCAATAGCTCCAATATAGTTATCAGGGAAAATAGCCAAAAAAATCAACGGTCTTGTAGAAGAAGAAATTGATTTGCTTCTTGGCAACTTTTTGGATTAAGGAGGTACTTTAAATGATCTCCTAATATGTAATAGAGATATAAATGTGTTGGTTGAGAACATACATATTGTACTTAAGCTTTTCTTTATGTGAATAGCAGTAGAAGTATATATTTCTGCAGAGGAATATTAGACGGTTGTGGTTTTTGCTGTATTCACTTTGTTCTGACTAGTAAGCAACATACATATTGCAAGATACAATACATATATATATATATATATATATATATATATATATATACTGTAAAAAAACAAATTTAAAAGATGAAAACCATATATGTATATATATATATTTTTTTTTTCTAAACTCAATTCTTTTAAGAATCATATTTCTCTGTACTAATTTACAAAATTATATCTATTTGATCAATCTAAGTATAGAAAAATAAATAAAGTAGAATGACATTTACCTTATTTTATCAAATATGCAAAAATATTTTCTTGAATTTCTTCTCGCATCATCAGTTGCAATACTTTTTTTTCAAATTGTTCACATCAATTTACATATTACACATAAATATTATAAAACAATTTAAAAAAATAATAAAATATAAAATAATAATAAAAATAATGTATATTTTATATTGTAACAAAATAATAAAAATCATTTTTAAAAACCAATAAAAACTTTGTTAAAATTTCATTATTTTTAAATATTTTTTTAAAATATGAGTTATAAAAATCAATGATTCCAAGTTAAAAATTAAAATTAAATATTATTTTTTACATATTATATTTAAAAATTAAAAATTGTCAATTAATTAAAATTAAAATTAAAAAAAATAATAAATAAATAGTTTAAATAGAATAAATATATATACTTGTGGTCTAGCTAGCCAATGTTGCATTACTGTACATACTTGAAATAAAATTATGCGTTAACAATGTCTGACGTGCTGCCATCTACTGCAGCTTTTATAATCGTGTCATCCTCATACTTTGTTTGAAGGATGATCAAATTAAATCTACTTTTATATTTATATATATAGAATCTTTCTAGAATATCTAAACTCCTATAGAAATGCAGTATTAATATATATACAAACATAGTTAACAGAAAAATTACTTGCACAAAATATAATGAAAATAAAAATAAATTAAACAAAGAAATATATTTAAAACAAATTGCTACATATAATGGTTATAATGAATCTTTAGTAGATAATATATACACAAAAACAAATGGCAAAAAATAACAATAGTACATATTGATACCAATAAATAACATACAAAAAATTGACAATGTATATTTAAAATATGTATATACTGATAACATTGTTGAAAATATAATCAAGGTTTATGATCAAAATAAATTTACCATGCAATACCAGACAAATAACCATATAATAAAATATTTAAAAAAATAAACATACTGATTCACATGGTTTATACAATTTGAGTGGAATTTATAAAATAAAATGTAATGATTGTGACCATATTTATATAGGAAAAACCACTAGATCTTTCAAAACTAGATTCTCTGAATATTTTAGGTATAAAAAGGGAAAACTGGGTTTCTCTAATGTTTCTGACCATCTTATTAATTATAAACATTCAATATCTGACATTCAAACAAATTTGGAAATATTGGAAATTAAAAAATATAATATGAGTACAAATATTAGGGATTTAGACATTCTAGAAAAATTATATATATATATATATATAAATATAAAAGTAGATTTAATCTGATCAACCTTCAAACACAGTACAAGGATGACACGATTATAAAAGCTGTAGTAGATGGCAGCACTTCTTCAGACATTGTTAATGCATAATTCTATTTCTACAGTATTGTAACATTGGCTAGCTAGACCATGATGAAAGTAACAAGGTGTCACACACCCAGCGTTGCGCAGTGGCTCGTCCCAAAATCCTTTTCCCGCCATGATGTTTAAATTCGTTTATGCGGTTGGCGCACAAACAGAAGCAAGACACCAATGTGATTAAAGGCAGAATTATCAAAAATAAACAAACTTTTGAAACATAAAAGAATAAAATTTATTGACGTATATGAAAATTGGCATCGAAATGTGGATTTTTACTCTAATATTTATAAATAGGAAGTGCCATACTCACGTGTGCGTACACGCACTTCCAAATAAATATGGAGTGTAGGTTTTTTTGTTTATTTTATATAAAATTTAATTGACTGTATGTGGAGTCGAGAATTATGATCTGAATGATTAATTTTGTTTATTTCTTAACAATATAATAATTTTTCTTAATAAACAATTTACCTTGAATTAATTATTAATGTACAGAGCGGTTCAGAAAATAATTAACTTTAATTATTTTAATTCAAAATGAAAATATAATGGAAACATTTTATATGAAATAGAAAATAAAATAGTTTTCATTAACAAAAAAACCAAAACCGACTCTTGCAAATATAAATAAAAATAAAAAATGTTAACAAAGAGGACAAAACCGACTAGAGTTCGAAAGAATTCGAAAGTATCCAAAATAATACAACTACATGTCTTATTGCCAATTTTTTTTTGCATTTAAATATCAATATTTTTCCTTGACATAAAATTATTCATGAGGTATTATAAGAACATTAAATAGAAGTTGAAGTACGTTATTTAAAAAATTAGTCAATTAAATGAAATTCTATGATAACACTTCGTATATTTTCATATGTTGTAATACACATAACGGATAAAGTAAAAACTCTTAGAAAAAATTCTTAGGCAAACTTAAATAAATTAATACTTCGACTAAACCTATATTAAAAATGAAACATCAAAATACGACGGACTACGAATTACAAGATAAAAATAAACTTTCATCGTGTTCGTTAACTTCTCACTTATTAACTATCATATAACTTGTGTTTTTTCACCTTGGTAGTTTTCGAGAGCAATGAGAGAATTAACAATCAATTTCAATACTCTTAAGAATCAATAAACTTGTATAAAATATTTATTTTTATTAAGGATTATTAAAAAAAACTTTTTTATTATTTTTAATAAATATTATAACTTTATCAGTACCAAATAATACTAATTCATATTGAAAGTGAATAATCATTCATAAATATTCGATTGTTAGCTCGTTTAATCATTATCATGTATTTAAAATTTTGTAAAATTTTTGTACAACTAAAAACTTTTGTCCCAAAATCCCTTACTTATATGTTCAAATAACCCGGTAGAAAATGAGATTTTGGGACGAACGTATACGCATGCGCGCCGAATATTGTGCGCAATGCTACACCTTGTTACATTCATCATGAGCTAGACCACATGTATATTTATTCTATTTAACTATATATTTTTTAGTTTATTTTTATTTTTATTAATTGACATAATTTTGAAATATAATACATAAAAAATAATGTTTAATTTTAATTTTTAACTTTGAATCATTGATTTTTATAATTCATATTTAAAAATAATAAAAAAATTTAACAAAGTTTTTATTGTTTTTTATAAAAAGTAAAAAATAATTTTATATTTATGTGTAAGATGTAATTTGATGTGAACAATTTGAAAAAAGAAATGATTGCAACTGATGGCGCGAGAAATTCACGAAAATGTTTTTGCATATATGATAAAATAAGGTGGCATCCTACTTTATTTATTGTTCTGTACTTAGGTTGATCAAATAAATATAATTTTATATATATTTTATTAGATCAACCAAAGTACAGAATAAATAAAATAGGATGCTTACCTTATTCCACTATATATGCAGGTGTTGCATATATGATAAAATAAGGTGACATCCTACTTTATTTATTGTTCTGTACTTAGGTTGATCAAATAAATATAATTTTATATATATTTTATTAGATCAACCAAAGTACAGAATAAATAAAATAGGATGCTTACCTTATTCCACTATATATGCAGGATATCACTATAAGGAGCGCTTTCATGATTTACTCGCATCATCAGCTGCATTATATATTCATCTCAAATTACATTACAAACTCCATGAAATATAACATATGCATATATTTATTTTATTTAAAATTTAAAAACTTAATCTTTTTATTTTAAGAATTTTATTTACCTTCTACAGCTACAGAGCTCTGCTATAGCAACAGGCGAGAAAGTAAAAAGATTATTCTGGAAAAGATTCCAAATTAGACACAGATAGTGAAAGAAGAAAAAAACATGCCTAGGTAAAAATCTGCAAAAGATAGATTAATGCTATTAATTGATAAATATTGCACGAGGGGAATAAATTGCTGCTAGCCTATTGTGGCATATAGTATTTCTCTTCCCTAAAAAAACATTCCTAAAGTTTCTCTTCTTCTTGCTAGGAAATCAAACCCAAAACATGGGTAATTTCTAAGTGAGTTATCTAGTGGACTATTTGGGATTGTGATCAGTATTAGTAACACTACACCTCAAGAATAGTTTTGAACCACTACAGATAATTAGAACTGAGGTATATATTAATACAGTGATTTATATACATTTGAGGTTATACACATATAGACTACATAAGAGAGAAAATTTTACTGCAAGTCGACAAACAACTAGACTATTCCCTCGGAAAGATAGTGGTGCTGCAGTGTATGTTGAGTGTGACCGAAAATGCTTCACCCAGGACAAGGTAACCGCGACCATCCTCAAACTGAAAGATAAAGAGTCCTGGGCCTGATGGCATACCGGCTGCAGTGATTATAGGATTAGTCAAAAAAAGGCCCATGGGAAGACATTGCCAACAATGGACTTCAGAATAGGTGTTTTCAAAAGTGCTGGAAAACCATACCTCTGCTCTGGCTTCTAGTGTATGATGATGTGCTCATACACTCTACCCTTACCGATGGAAACTGAAACTGTGGCGTACGCCGATGACCTGAATACTCTTTTTTTGTAGTATATTTAATACATGCATGTATGATCCAAATTTATTAGCATATTCCAAAGCTGTTCCTGAATCCTCCATAAGGGAAATTGATCAGAAGTCCAAAGTGTCCATCAACATATTAGTCAAAGTGGTCCAAAAAAATACAAATACCACACACACAAGACTGTTGTACTTCATGCTATGGTTGATAGTAACCAAGAGAGAAGGGTTTGGTTTTCTTGCTGGATACCTGAAGAGAGTTCATATCCCAATTTTTTGAACAGTGGGATCTTTAACAGACATAATGATGTTTATTGGCCTACATAAAACCCTCTAGTTACAAGAGAAGAGATCGTCAACTAAGATTTGCTATTAACTGGCTCACAATATCAGACAATCAATTGTTACCAGTAATCTTCTAACGTGGAAATTTTATGGGAGGACAATGTCTTGAATTTTTATCAGGTATTTTGCTGAGATTTATTGAGAATGACCCATTCAGCAATAGGGTGAAATTAGTGTTTCATCAAGATACTGGCATAAAACCTAACCTAACCTTGTGAAAGTAATAGCATTAAAAAAAAGTTTATAAATGCATTTGCATTTATAGACAAATGGATTGCCACAATCGACCATATGTGTGATTACATAAGGTCAATAGATGTCCAGATTTGTCATCCATTGACTATTATTTATATCTAAGGATATTTAAATGACAAATTGTACCAAACCTGCTATGCTTCAGTAGAAGTAATGATGGTTGGAATAAAGGAAATCTTGAAAAAAATTCATCACAGTATATTGTGTAGACATGAATGTATTTACAGAAGATCATATGCTCACATTTGCAACAGTGGTAGACATTTAGAGCATTTTTTGTAAGTCCCCATGTGAATCAAAATATTTATGTCTCTTATTTATTCTTTTTACTTTTATTTATTATACTTTGACTTTTTTAATAAAATAGATGTATATATTATAATTAGTAGGGTCTATGTTTCAATTTTTACTTAATATGAATTGTCATTTTCGCTAAATTTATGGCAAAAATTTGGTTTGATAGTTTTAAGATTAAAAAACACTTTGAGTATTCAAGAGGATTATAGTTTCATTGTGATTTAAAGCAGTCAGCAAGATAAAAAAATTCTCCTCCCCCAACATCTACTAAGTAATAAATATTTTAACTTTTAATCACCTGTAAACCTGTATGGCTGGATTCAAAAAGAAATACGTAAAAGTAAAAATGCTCTGAAATGATCTATTTTATACAAAAAAATTCAATAAAAAAAGTAGGAAACACATTATTATTTTTTTATAAGATAGATATTATTTGCTGTAGCAATTTAAAGGTTAGGTTTATAAAAAATTAATGAAACCAACTTAAAATTATATTGTCTTCTCAAAAATGACATAAAAAATTGAGAACTTCCTTGAAATTAACTTTCATTAAAATGAACTTTATATATACTTTATAATATACTTGTATTTTTGTACTCAAAATATATTGTCTTTTTTAAACATGTAATTTTTTTAGGTGATCAGCTTCAGTTGGTAATGTGGCCTGCCAGAGTATGTTTATCCCCTGTAGTTTTTAATGCCTTCCATTTGACTGAAAGTCAAGAGGATCCAGAAAATCAAGTTTTAGATATAGAAGCTTATAATATTAAAGTATTTGTTTTACCAAGGTAATTTCAAACTTTTCAACTTTCTTAATTTCTTTTCTTTTCTTAACTTCTAAGTAAAGGGTATAAAATAATGATGTCCAACAAAACGTTTCCTTAAATTTGTTATTCATAAATTATAATGATTAATACTTTTCTTTATGCATCTAAAATAAATTAAAGTCAAGCTTGTAAATTCAGTAAAATTATAAATACCATTATTGATAATGTATCATACCTGTCTTCCATTATACTGTTTTTGTGCTAATTAAAACCACATCCAGGCCTAATTAATTATGAATGCACAAGCTACAGGTATACTCACTAAACAAACAAGGAGTGCAGCTTGATCTATCCTCAGATAAAGGAAACTGTTCTAGATATCTTCGGAACAGAGAGGGTGGCAGAGGGTGTCTTCCCCTACGGGGTCAGGATGTTCTAGATATCTTTAATCTCCAGAAAACCAAATGAATCAGTTAAACAGCTGCCCAGTGATTCTATAGGATATAGGTTCAAATCAAAGTAATTTTTGTTTAATTAGTTTTAAATGTCCATGTTATTGATTGAATTTTGTTTTGTTTGACACACAAATATTGAAGACCTTCCTTCAGTGCAGAAAGTCAATTACTTTCTAGCTGATATCTGTTAAATTTTAATGTGAGTGTTTCCTTTGACTCTTCCTCCAGTCATCATTTGTTGTTAGATATAATGTTGGACATTTTATTTACTACACAGCTTGCCCTGGTTAACAGATGTTATACAATAGTTATCACTTAATGCATAAACTGGAAAATTACTACGGTAATCATTAAAATAAGTTTCAGTTAGTGGTACTGGTTTAGTTTGTTTGAAACTCTGCATCTATTGGGGGAATTACTTGTTTCACAATTTAACCTCATCTGATCAATTTGGTGCAAGATGTATTGCTTGCTATTCATGTAACCTGACATACTCCAGTGCATCTGGTAGATAACTGTCATGTAACAGTTTAAAGTGTACTGCTGGCAGTAGTTTTGTTGATTATGAGACTAAAATCAATGAATTGTTTCAATTTCCTAAATCTATTGGTATATTGTCTGAATGTGAGCAACTTTATCAATGGTTCTTTCATGGTGATAGTTTTTATACTCCTACCTCAAATTATTTTTATAAATTGTGCCTATCTATTTTAAGCTAAGTGCCTATTTATTTATTTTAATACTTACATTTTGTTTTATTTCTGCTCTTTTTTATTATTAATTTTCTTTGTTTTTATTTTTTTAACTAATGGGTTTTTTATCATCTTAGTGTATTTATTCTTTCTTTCTATAGTGCCCCTTATTAACCGCTTATTATTGCTTATATTTGCTGACTGACATGATTGAAAAAAAATTGCATTTCTTACAGCTTTATTCTGTAAAATTTTAAATCTTTTATTTATTTTACTAAAGAATGGAATTTTTTTTTACAATAATAACATTTGAGTATATGGATGTTCATGAATTTAAAAAATATCCTCTTTGTCAGTAATTCATTATAAAATTCTGTAAAGTGGATATATCACGGACAATGAAATCAAGAGAAACAAAATTACATGGTTTACTCAGCATGCTGCAATATGTGAAAATTACTGATGACATGTAAAACATGCCCATGTGCACTGACAGATTAGACATCAATATAGTCTTAACTCTATAAAACATCAATAATTACCATATTTTTTCTTTTAATTTTCACTAAAAAAAAAATCAAGATTTTCAGGGATTTTTCAATACCTAACACTTAAAAAAAGCTCTTTAGTTACTGAAATATGGTTAGACTAAATTACATTGTTTAAAGGGACTGCACTATCGTAAGGATCCCCACTCCAAGACATATTGTATTATTTTATATTTTATGCAGATTTTTTTCTGTTGCTATCAGCAGCTTCATTCTAGTAGGTTTCTTTTAAGTGCAGCTAAATATGTTTTATAGAGATCGCTGTAAAACATGTTTTTCAATATTTTTATTATAGTTATTATATTAAATGAAACATCACTTTGTGTTTTAAAAATAACATCAATTTGAAGTGTGATTTTAAGTAGTATAGTGATAGACTATAGAGTGTACGCCTCATAAATATGATAAATGTAAAAAACTATATTTAAAACTTTTTTCTATTATTATTAATTTTTTAAATATTATTTTAAGTAATGAAAGACAAATATTTTTTATTGTGATATAAAATTGTCTAAATTGCAATCATTGCATTAACACCTCAGTTGATTTATTTTCTGGTTCTTTTTTATTTGTCATTAATATTAAACCCATTATTTTATATATTTTCAGTATGAAACCAGCTATGGCTACATATCTTCAAACAAAATTACCTGAAAATTCACCATTCAAAACTTACAAAGACATTAGAAGATATTGGAAAAATATAGTAAGTTTTTCTGTTTATTCTAAGGTTTATTTTTTGTTTTTTATATTGTTTCTAGCTGTGTTTCTGCATGATGGTTTTCTTTAGAAACATTTTGAAATACTTTATCCAGTTTAAATATTTCACTAAATTGTACATTATTGTTGATGCATAGATTTCTGTGCAAGAGTTTTTTTTGCAAATACTTGAGGCAATCTGTGTAACAAAATAGTTGAAATAGATTGCTACTTTTACTGGTTGTTTTATTAGTTTTTTATTAATCCCTATACAGCCTTTGATGAGCCTTGGCTTCCTCAATAGCATTTCTATAAGAAATCTTGTTTGCTATCAAACTCACCCTCCTCTCATAGCCACCCTTTGCAAGCCTTCCAGAACATATCATCCAATCACCTTTTTCTAACCCAACCCTTCCTCCTCCTGTTAAATAATTTTTCCTTCAAGATTACTTTTAACTGTTCTTGTGTGCTTCATCCTTTCAACAGGACCCAACCAGGTTATTCTTTGTGCTTTAATAAATCTCTCTGCCACAGTTCCCCCAGTTCTGTTCTGTTCTGCAGTTCCCCCAGTTCCTTATTTGAACATATCCTCTAATCATCATCCACCTTTATTGGACCATAAACTCTCCCTCAGACTTTTCTTAAAAAAATTTCAATTATCTCTCAACAGATGTCAATTCCAGGTCAATTAACTATATATAAAACTGATCTAATGCAAATGTTATGTATTCTCACTTTAACATGTCTGCTAACTAACTTTAACTTAAAAATACTTATTGCGAACATAAACTTTATTATATTCTTGCGCTCTTTGTTTTATCTCTTTGCTAATTCTTTTTTTTGCCAATTGAACTACCCCCTACATTTTAAAATTTATAAACCTCATCAAATTTTTTATTCCCAATCTCTTTTTTTCATAAAGCATTTACTACTTGAAATGATAAAAACACGTCTTTATTTAGTCTTCATTTATTGACATTCCTAATTATTTTCACTTCTCCAATTTTCCAATTAAACTCTTTTAGTGTTGCCATGTCACAAGCAATTACTATTATGTCACTCTCAAAGCCTTATTTGGCTTAGATCTAATATATTGAGAAATATATTTTTATTAGTATATTTACTTTGACTAATGCTCATTGCAACATAAATGTAGAAAATTATCTGTGGTTTTCATTATTATAATTTACCATTTTCCACACAATAAATATACTGTTTAATTACTGATTTATCAAATGTATAAATTTTGTAGGTATATATATATATATATATATATATAGCAGTATAAGCAATGTTTTTCAGGTTAGAATTGTACATATTCATTGATTAATTGTAATCTTACTTTTATCAAAATATATTCCATCATAATCACCACTCTATTATCTGGTAAGGTTAAGATTCATTACAACAATCTGAATACAAAATTGTTTCAAACAATTGTAATTGATGATTAATTTTCTTAAAGATCTAATTATTTATAAAACTGATTAAGAGGGATTAAGTTGGTGGTTAAATTACTTCATCTTACCAGCAATACATATTTTACTTTTAGGTTCTACATTAATGCATAATTGTTTTAAGTATTACATTAATTTAATTCAAATAAATATATCCTTTGAAGATTATAATTGTTTAAAGTATAGAAAATATTTAAATAATTAATAGTTTCTTATTTACCTTTTAATGCTAACTTTCTTTGTTTATTTTGTAGTATGGTTTTCGTCTGCCTGAAAATGGTGAACAAGAACAAAAAATAATTTATGTTACAATTAAATTTAATAAACTACAACCAGGATTGACTTATCCAATTGTTTGCTTACGCTCCTGTCCATTAATTACAATAAAGCCTAGAAATGAATCAGATATTCTCATGGGACTTTTGTTGGATCTCACTGTAAAAATGCCTAATATATGTGGTTTTCCTTTGGCTTCCAATGCTTACATTGGTATAGCAGTTAACAAACTTTTCCCATCATCATTGGTATGTTTTTTGTTTTTGTTTTTTTATTATTTCTATTACTTTTATTAATAAGGTACTAAAATTAGTTCTGTTGTATGTTCTTTTATAAGTTCTGTTGTTCTGTTGTATGTTCTCTTGTTGTAGTTATAATTACATTATAAAAGAATCTATACTATTTTATAACAGGAAGATAGTTTTTGTTTGTTCAGGATAAACAAAAAAAAAACTGCTCGATCAGTCACAACCAAATTTTTACCCATATTTCTCGGAATAACTGAGAACATTTTTAGATATATTTCATCTCAAAAAATTAAAAAAAATATATATTTATGTGATAGAGGAGATTTACCGGTTGAAGCACAAACTTTAATGAATTGAATTAATTAACTTCAAACAGTGTTTGAACTGAATGATTCGAATCAATCGAATGAATAATGTTACATAATAATAGAATTAAATTTATATTAAATAAAGTAATCTATCTATACTATTATATAAAGCAGAAGAGAGTTTTTATTTGTTCGGGATAAACAAAAAAACTACTCGCTCAATCGCAGCCAAATTTTTACTCATGTTTCTTGGCAAAACCAAGAAGGTTTTTAAATCTTCTCAAAAAATTAAAAAAAAAATATATATATACATGTAGCATTGGAGATTGGCCATTTCAAGAACAAACTTTAATGGATTATGAACTGTGAGAATCTATCACTGTGTGAGCTGAGTTTGAATGATTATTATGAATATCTAAAAACAGATTTCTAGATTTTTTGAAATTCTGAGTTTCCATGGGTTAAAATAGATTTTTGAATTTTTTTTAAAACACTGCTATTTTTTTAACTCTTGGTAACAAATGAAGAAATCAGCCTGATTTTTATTGAGCATAATCTTCATAGCAATAAATCAATTTCTAAATTTTTGAAATTCGACCTTGAAAGGGTGTGAAGAAAATTAAAAAAAAAATGTTAACAATGATTTTAAATTTTTCCAATCCTGACTGTAGTAAATGAGATATTCAGTAGATTTGGGCTTGCAAATACTCTTCAGATTAGTATTTAAAATCCATTTTTGTTTTTTTTAATTTTGTTTTTTTTTAAAGAGGTGTGAAGGTGCTGTGCTCAACCAACACAACCACTGCCACCATTACTGTATGTGTGACTGATTGCACCTGCCCACAGTTACTTGACTAAAAAGAATAAGTAAAAAATATTGAGCACTACGGGATATGCAAGTAACCATACAGAACGGGCGAAGCTGCAACAGGGAGCTAGTATATATATACATATATACATATATACATATATACATATATATATATATATATATATATATATATATATATATATATATGCAGTGATTCTAAATTGCATGACAATCTCTCGGAAGATGATTCTATACCCAAAAATAAGAAAAAAGTAAATAATAAACAATCAGAAAACGGTTCAGTAGCGAGTTATGGCTCATGAAACATTTAACCCTGCTTTATGCCTCTCTGTGAAATTAAACTAAACATTCACTTTATAGAAAATTTAATTCTGAACATTGATGTAAATAATATCTATTAAAATTAAACAAAATTTGAGTTTAATTTTAATAAAAAAAAAAAAAAATACAAACTGGATCAGAAAAGTGATACAATTTTAAACAAAACAATTTACATACAAACGCTAAAAATTATAAAAATAAATTTGAAACACATCCTTGTATTATATATAAAAAAAGTTTGATTTTTCATAGGTTGGCAATACCAGTTGATCAAAAATTAAGCTTAGTGTCTAGCATTTGAATATTCATTTGAGTAGTGTTTGTGCTGTTATTGTTCTGTCAGCCATTCACAATGGGTGATATTACAAATTTGTTTTTATTGGGAGAATTGACAGACATGTTGTTAATTTATGATAAAATAAATAAAAATGGATTGGCTAAAAAATGTGAACATCTTACTGATTTCCTAAGTAATATTAATAATTACTAATGAATCCTTACAAGAAATGACATTGTAAATTAACTAAATACTCACACTTGGGCAGAAGAAAATTCCCATGAGACTATATTTTTCTGTTTAGCCTCCAGAACCACCATAAGATAATTACTTCAGAGGATGAATAAGGATGATATGTATGAATGTGAATGAAGTGTAGGCTTGTACAGTCTTAGGTCCACCACTCCTGAGAAGTGTGGTTAATTGAAATCCAACCTCCAAAGAATTCCCGTATCCACAATCTAGTATTCAAATCTGTATAAAAATAACTGCCTTTACTAGAATTGAATCTTAGAACTGACCCCGTAGGGGAAGACACCCTCCATGTGGGAGTTTTGGTTGCCACACCACCTCCTCTGTACCTAGCCCTTATGGGCTTTTCCAGAAGTCACCTTCAAAACCCAGCAAAAGGCACCTCTCAGCCTTGTTCTTGCCAGGATGCCACTGATGCGAATACCACATGTGATATTACCATCGGTGTACTACTAGAAATGAATTCGTTAAAATAAAACACATCTATGTCGAGTCTTTAACAAGACTGAGCGACATGAAGGAACTGAAATTAAAAATGCAACTACATAAACTTAGAAGTTTAGTTCAACATGCTACAAATCATTTCCAATGCTCTTTGTCATTTAATGTGTGGTGTGGTCTTCTTGGTGATTTTTTTGAGTTTTGATCTTTGTTTATATGAACTTTTTTTCTTATATTTGGCTGTGGAATGACCTCCCGAAAGATTGCTGAAAGATTGTGTGTGTGTGTGTGTGTGTGTGTGTGTGTCTCTTTTCCTTTTTAGACAAGACTGCCTGCCAAGCATTTTCTCGTTTCTTTTCGGTGTTCTGGACTGTCGTTTTCTGCAGCGGGCTGGGTTTTACGTCCTTCCTTTTCTTCACTTTATTATCAGTGTCTGGAGAAGTTCTTTCTTTTCTCTTCCCAGACGCAGTAAGACTCTTTCCGTTGTCTTCCGAAACTAATCCTCCATTAGCATCGGCTCCGGTTATCTTTGTCAACTGGGTCACATCACTGCTTTGGCATTTTTGCTCTGGCATGGCACGCGGAGATGTTTGGGTAGTTGAAACCATCATCTGCGGTGCTTTGCTGGCTAACTTATATGCCGTAGCAATGGACTTAACCAGTTTTCTGATTTCATGATGCACGTTCTTCTTGTCTTCAATGAAATCAACAAGCTTCTCGATTTTGCCACCGAGCCGCTCCATCGGCGACTGTTGGCCAGTGACGGTCGGTAGTGAATTGATTCTCCCTCTTGGAATAACGGCGGGTGCGATGGGTTTTTCACCCACTGGATGAGCGTCACCCGACTCTCCTTCCACTTCCATTGACACGGTTGTTGTACTCCCTGTAACATTTCCTGACAGCAAAGCCATGGGGTCTACTTTGCTGTGCAAACCAGCATCATCTAATTTTTGTCTGTTTTCGAAATTCTGCATACTTTAGTTTTAGTTTTACCAGCGCATCGTACGGAGAGGAGCGGGTTGTCGTAACTAGGAACGGGTGTACCCTCGGAGATAATACTCCTACCCCAGTTCCCTGAGGCCCAGTCGACACTTAGCCAGTCCCGGAATTCACGGACGGACTGGACTCACTCGGTGCGGTGAAGATTCCGATCTCTAACACTCACTGCGTATTTCCTGATCAAGGCCCGAAGTGGCTGGCTCCAGATCTACTGCTATAACTTACACGTCGGCAGAGCAAGCTCACATCAGTCAAAAACTTGCATCGACAACAGACATCGACACAGTCACGAACACTCCCAGTGTGTTATAACAGCGAACAATCTTCTTCTTGGCAGGTCAGATGTTATGACCAACCCATTGTTGGGGAGTTTTGTACACGGGAGCTATTTTATTTCACCCCAACCCTATGCCCCCTAAGGGGCAGGGAGGGCTTCTCCAATCCACACGTGGAGACGCGCCTGTTAACAGTTTCTCCTCTGTGTGTGTGTGTGTGTGTGTGTGTGTGTGTGTGTGTGTGTGTGTGTGTGTGTGTGTGTGTGTTTTATAGCGAAGGAAATTCCTTTACGAATCTCTGGCTTAGATGTTTTGCCTGGTATGTCGGACTCAAACATTAACTTAAAGGTGACTTGTTAATGCTAATACCGACTAAAACCTCCGCTATCCTCTGAGCTCTGATCCCCCACGGTATCCGCCGTTAGGCATTACTTCGCGGGGGGGGGGGAAGGATTTAGCTACTGCTCTTCCTTCTGGTAGCTAAGATGTTATTACTTCTTTCTTCTAGATGTTGTGGTCCTTTGCTCTTTTTCTTTCGATGGAACGCAGGTCTGTAAGGACGTCTGTTGCAAACGTGCTTATTGCGTTCCATGCGGCTTTTGACGACAACATTGCTTCTATTAGTGTCTCAGGTTGGATACTTTGATGTAAGATGTTTTCGAGTTGATCACGCTGTGGGCAAAATCGTGGGCACACAAAGAAAACATGCTCTGCATCTTCATTGACTCCTGGGCAGGACGGGCACTCTGGAGAATTATCGTGCTTGAAGCGGTGTAAGTATTCTCGAAAGCAGCCATGTCCTGATAGCATCTGCGTTAGATAGTAGTTGACCTCACCGTGATTACGATTCAGCCAAAAGTCAATCCGTGGTATGAGACGGTGTGTCCACCTGCCTTTTACGGCAACATCCCACTGTAGCTGCCAACGTGCGATGCTTTTCTGTCGCTCTTCTGTCTTGAGTTCTTCAGCACTCAGTAAGGTTGACGTCTTTCGATGGTAAAGGTTGCGTCGTTCTTCAGCTAGAACTCTAAGAGGCAGAGTTCCGGAAATGACACAAACTGCTTCCTCAGACACTGTGCGGAAAGCGCTTGCGACTCGTAATGCACTCATACGATATATCGGTCCCGCCTTTCTCCACAAATCTTGCGTCTCTAGTGCGTCAGCCCAAATAGATATTCCGTAAGTGAGCACCGATGTTACTACTGATGACAATAGTAGCCTTCTGCTCTGCTTTGGGCCTCCGACGTTCGGCATCAATCGTGCGAGACTAGCTCTCACTACTGACGCTTTCGTACAGACGTGTTCTACTTGCTGCTTGAAGTTGAGTCGGGCATCAAGCATCACTCCCAGATATCGTATATGAGGTTTTGATGTAATTTCTTGGTCACCGACTTTTAGCTTAATTGTTTCAACTTCTTTTCGGCTGGTAATAAGCACTGCTTCGGTCTTCTGCTTGGCCAGTTGAAGGTTAACTGTATCCATCCACTGGTTGATCTTCTCAAAAGTAATGTCAAACAGATGTTGAATCTCGTCGAGGTGTTTGGCGACGATCACTGCGGCAACATCATCCGCATACGCTACCAGTTTGACACATCTTGGAAACTTCAATCTCAGGAGCCCGTCATACATGATATTCCACAGAAGTGGACCGAGAACAGAGCCCTGTGGCACACCACCGGTTATATCATACTCTTTCGGACCATTCTTTGTATCGTACTTCAGCACTCTATCTGTAAAATAGCTAATCACTAGTCTGCGAAGATATACTGGCACGTTTTTCTCGTCGAGAGCTTGCATGATGCAGTCCCAATTAGCGGAATTGAAAGCATTTCTGATGTCTAAGGCAGCAACCAGGCAGTACTTCTTCGTTCCACCCTTCCATCTAGTTCCTGCGATCGCCTCCTTGGCCGTATTGACAACCAGGTTGATCGCGTCCAGGGTTGATCGTCCTTTCCGGAATCCATACTGGTTGTCTGCCAGGAGTGGGTCAACCACTGCATCTATTCGCTGATGGATGATACGCTCAAATATCTTACCCGCCGTATCTAGCATGCAGAGTGGTATGTAAGATGACGGTTCTTCTGGCGGTTTCTTCCCTTTAGGTAACAGTACTAACCGTTGCTGTTTCCACTTACGAGGAAAAGTCCCCTCCTTGAGGCATGCGTTGTACGCGTCTAGAAATAATGCTAGTGCTGCCTTTATGATGGTTTTCAAGGCTATATTCGGGATTCCGTCCAATCCCGGCGCTTTATTATTTCCTACACGATTACAGGCCTCCAGCAACTCTTCTTCAGTGACAGGTGGAATGTCGTCTAGTTCGCCTGGCGTTAACTGATAATCGAGACTGTGTTGCTGTGGAAACAGCTTAGTGACGATTTTCTGAAGGGGCTGAGGACACGTAGGTGACGGCATTTGTTGTTTCTTCAGGTGGGTCATGACCACTTTATAAGGCCTGCCCCACACGTCTTTGTCCACCTCGTATATGAGCTCTTTCCAGCATCTTCCTTTGCTCTCTTTTATGGCCTTATTGAGTTCACGACGAGCTTTTTTATACTCTGCAATCAGCACTGCAGAGTTGGGTCGTTGATAGCCACGCTGAGATAATCTTCTTTTTCTATGACACTCTTTACGAAGGTTGCTGATGTGATCGTTCCACCAGTGTACCGCAGGTCTTGAATTGATAACACGTTTGCGAGGCATACTGGCATCACAAGCTTGTGTTACTCGCATCATCAGGGCCTTAGTATGTTCTTCTGCACATCCAGTCTCTATCGGATCACTATCGAGGGCTGTTATCAATACTTCTGGGTCTAGGGATTTCACCTTCCAACCAACGATGTTAGATGGCTTGTTAGGCCCTCTGAGTTTCTGGTCGTTAGACGTTTCCCAGAGTATAGCATGATGGTCACTGGCAGTGTAGATGTCTAGTACCTTCCAGTTGGAGTTACCTTTAGCAAGGCTGGCACTGACAAAAGTGAGGTCTACAATCGAGCTTGCGTCACCTTTGGTGTAGGTCGGCCTGTCACCACTGTTGAGCAAGACTACATCAAGTGTAGAAAAAGCTTCTAGTAGTTCTCTTCCTCGTGCATTAGTCTGCCTACTACCCCAGTCGACTGCCCAGGCGTTGAAGTCCCCGGCTATCGCCACTGGATGATGTTGCTTCGCGTCTTCGGTCAGGCGATCCAAGAAGTCAGTAAATTCAGCAATGGAGAGGCTAGGTGGTGCGTAGCAGCTGTAGAAGCGGATGCCATCTATTGATGCTGCTACGAAGCCGGCGCTGCCATTGTTGTCTACATTCTGGAAGGAGAGTTTACCACAGGACCAAATGACAGCTTTAGCGGTGATGTCTGTCTCCCATGGTTGCCCGGTGAGATGTTTATATGGCTCCGATAGAAACACAAGATCAACCTTCAATTCTCGTACTGTCTGCATGAGCAAATCATGCGCAGCTTCACAGTGATTAATGTTGAGCTGCAGTATCTTCATGTTCGTTTATTTGTCAGCTTCTGGAGTGCTTCCTGGAAGACCGGGCACCGACCAGCGCCAGACCGGTGAGCAGTATCCTGAGAACCAGGTTTTTCCGCACATAAAACACATTTCACCTTATTTGGGCATTGAGCAGCTTGATGACCTGTTTGCCCACATTTGACGCAAAGCCCAGATCGGTTGACCTCGCTTTTACATTGAACAGTAGTGTGTCCAAAGTGCCAGCACTTATAGCATCGTAATGGAGTCTTCACTGTTCTGATACGGCAATTCACCCAGCCAATTCGTATCTTGCCTCTCTCTCCGAGTATCTTCTGCGCTGATGCTGCTGGTAATCGTACCAAAGCGGTCTGTAGGCCGGACGAATTTTAATGACCTCTCCAGGTATTTCGTAGTCATCGCCAGCTGCCTCCTGTAAGGCCTTCTGGACATCGTTCTTGGTTGTTTCGTCGTCAATGTCCCGGATTTCGAGCTGTTCCTCTGGACCTTTACAGATGACGTCGGCTTCTTCTTTCAGGATGCTCTTTATTGTCTTCATTAGAGCTTGTCTTTTGTCTGTGCTCTTCCTGGAGAGCGTAATGAGCATGTTTCCATCATTCGTCTTTTGGACCTTGTCAACTACGTCCCGGGCCTGCTCTTGTGGAACGTCATTTTTAATCCGACGCAGTATCTCAGCATATTTCGCCTTCTCAACAGGTCGGATAATCAAGGCGTCCGGCCTGGTGAATTTTCGCGGTTTTTCCGCTTAGGCTCCGGCCGAGATTTGTGCGCCGGTTCTTTTGGTAACCGCTCTTTGGCTTGCTTCCTCTTTTCCTTTTTAGACAAGACTGCCTGCCAAGCATTTTCTCGTTTCTTTTCGGTGTTCTGGACTGTCGTTTTCTGCAGCGGGCTGGGTTTTACGTCCTTCCTTTTCTTGACTTTATTATCAGTGTCTGGAGAAGTTCTTT